>NW_022196904.1:149453711-149463633 GCF_008632895.1 Mastomys coucha
AATTTGTTTACGTGTAAACTTCATACCATACTGTCAGTTTTTGTCTTAATAAAATTATAGATTTCTAAAAAAAAAAGAAGAAGCAAGCTGAACTAACCATTGTAATACCAAATAAAACTGACTTTCAAACAAAAGTTATCAAAAAGGATAAGGAAGGACACTTCATACTGGTCAAAGGAAAAATCTACCAAGATGAACTCAATTCTGAACATCTATGCTCCAAATGCAAGGGCACCCACATTCATAAAAGAAACTTTACTAAAGCTGAAAGCACATATCACACCCCAAACAATAATAGTGGGAGACTTTAACCCACCTGTACTGGTTTGTTTTGTGTGTCAACTTGACACAGGCTGGAGTTATCACAGAGAAGGGGGTTTCAGTTGGGGAAGTGCCCCCTTGAGATCCAGCTGTGGGGCATTTTCTCAATTGTCCCTTGTGCGTGGTGCCATCCCGGGGCGGGAGGTCTTGGGTTCTATAAGAGAGCAGGCTGAGCAAGCCAGGAGAAGCAAGCCAGTAAAGAACATCCCTCCATGGCCTCTGCATCAGCTCCTGCTTCCTGACCTGCTTGAGTTCCAGTCCTGACTTCCTTTGGTGATGAACAGCCATGTGGAAGTAAGCCAAATAAACCCTTTCCTCCCCAACTTGCTTCTTGGTCATGATGTTGTGCAGGAATAGAAACCCTGACTAATACACCCCCACTCTCAATAATGGACAGATCATGGAAACAGAAACGAAACATAGACACACAGTGAAACTCACAGAAGTTATGAACCCAATGGATCTAACAGATATTTATAGAACATTTCATCCTAAACCAAAAGAATATACCTTCTTCTCAGCACCTCATGGTACCTTCTCCAAAATTGACCATATAATTAGCCAGAAAACAAGCCTCAACAGATAAAAGAAGATTGAAATAATCCCATGCACCCTATCAGATAACCACAGACTAAGACTGGTCTTAAATTCCAACAAAAACAATGGAAAACACACATACACATGGGAACTGAACAACGCTCTGTTCAATGATAACTTAGTCAAGGAAGAAATAAAGAAAGAAATTAAAGACATTTTAGAATTTAATGAAAATGAAGACATATCAAACCAAAACTTATGGGACACAATGAAAGCAGTGATAAGATGAAAACTCATAGCTCTAAGTACCTCAAAAACAAAACAAAACAAAAACAACAACAACAAAAAAAAAAAAACTGGAGAGAGCTTATATTAGCAGCTTGACAGCATACTCAAAAGCTCTAGAACATAAAGAAGCAAATGCACCTAAGAGGAGTAGATAGCAAGAAATAATCAAACTCAGGGCTGAACTCAACCAAGTAGAAACAAAAAGGACTATACAAAGAATCAACCAAACCAGGAACTGGTTCTTTGAGAAAATCAACAAGATAGATAAACCCTTAGCCAGACTAACCAGAGGGCACAGAGACAGTATCCAAATTAATAAAATCAGAAATGAAAATGGAGACATCAAAACAGAAACCATGGAAATTCAAAAAAATCATCAGATCCTACTACAAAAGTTTATACTCAACTAAATTGGAAAAGCTGGATGAAATGGACAATTTTCTAGACACATACAAGCTCCCAAAGTTAAAGCAGGATCTGATAAACCATCTAAGCAGTCATAACCCCTAAACCCTAAAGAAATAGAAGCAGCCATTAATAGTCTCCCAAGCAAAAAATGCCCAAGACCAGATGGGTTCAGTGGAGAATTCTATCAGGCATTTAAAGAAGACTTAATACCAATACTCCTCAAATTTTCCACAAAATAGAAAGAGAAGGTATACTACCCAATACATTCTATGAAGTCACAATTACGCTTAAACCTAAACCATACAAATATAAAATGGAGGAAGAGAACTTCAGGCCAATCTCCCTTAAGAATATTGAAGCAAAAATACTCAATAAAATTATTGCCAACCAAATCCACAAACACATCAAAATTTGTCATTCACCACAATCAAATAGGCTTCTTCCCTGGGGTGCAGGGATGGCTTAATATATGGAAATCCATCAACATAATCCACTACATAAACAAACTCAAAGGAAAAAAAACACATGATCATTTCATTAGATGCTGGAAAGGCATTTAACAAAATTCAGCATCCCTTCAGGTTAAAAGTCTTGGAAAGATCAGGAATTCAAGTCCATACCTAAACATAGTAAAAGCAATATACAGCAAACCAGTAGCCAACATTAAACTGAATGGAGAGAAACTTGAAACAATCCCACTAAAATCAGGGACTAGACAAAGCTGCCCATTCTCTCACTATCTATTCGATATAGTATTGAAGTTCCAGCTAGGGCAATTAGCCAACAAAAGAAGGTCTTAAGGATACAAATTGGAAAGGAAGAAGTCAAAATATCACTACTTGCAGATGATAGGATTGTATAATTAAGTGACCCTAAAAATTCCACCAGAGAACTCCTAAAGCTGAAAATCAACTTCAGCAATGTGGCTGGATATAAAATTAACTGGAACAAATCAGTAGCCTTCCTCTACTCAAAGGATAAACAGGCTGAGAAAGAAATTAGGGAAATGACACCCTTCAAAATAGCCACAAATGATATTACATACCTTGGTGTGACTCTAACCAAGCAAGTGAAAGATCTATATGATAAGAACTTCAAGTCTCTGAAAAAAGAAATCAAAGAAGATCTCAGAAGATGGAAAGAAATCTAATGATCATGGATTGGAAGGATTAGTATAATAAAAAATGTCCGTCTTGCCGAAAGCAATCTTCAAATGCAATGCAATGCTCTTCAAAATTCCAAATCAATTCTTCATAGAGTTAGAAAGAGCAATTTGCAAATTCATTTGAAATAACAAAAAACCCAGGATAGTGAAAATTACTCTCAACAATAAAAGAACTTCTGGTGGAATCACCATCCCTTTCCTCAGGTTGTATACAGAGCAATAGTGATAAAAACTGTATGGCATTGGAACAGAGACAGGCAGGAAGATCAATGGAAAAGAAGTGAAGACCCAGAAATGAACCCACACACATATGGTCACTTGATCTTTAACAAAGGAGCTAAAACCATCCAGTGGTAAAAAGACAGCATTTTTAACAAATGGTGCTGGTTCAACTGGAAATCAGCATGTAGAAGAATGCAAATCAATCCATTCTTATCTCTTTGTACAAAGCTCAAGGACCTCCACATAAAACCAGATACACTGAAACTTATAGAGGAGAAAGTGGGGAAGAGCCTGGAGCACATGGGCAAAGAGGAAAAATTCCTGAACAGAACACCAGTGTCTCGTGCTGTACAATCAAGAATCAACAAATGGTACGTCATAAAATTGCAAAGCTTCTGTAAGGCAAAGGACACTGTCAATAAGACAAAAAGGCAACCAACAGATTGGGAAAAGATCTTTAGCAATCCTACATCCGATAAAGGGCTAATATCCAATATATGCAAAGTACTCAAGAATTTAGACTCCAAAGAACCAAATAACCCTATTAAAAATGGGGTACAGAGCTAAACAAAGAATTTTCAGCTGAGGAATATCGAATTTCCGAGAAGCACCTTTTAGTCTTCAGAAAATGCAAGCTAAAACAACCCTAAAATTCTACCTCACACCAGACAAAACAGCTAAAATCAAAAACTCAGGTGACAGCAGATGCTGGCAAGTTTATCAAGAAAGAGGAAGACTCCTTCATTGTTGATGGGAATGCTACCTGGTACAACCCCTCTGGAAATCAATTTGGAGGTTCCTCAGAAAATTGGACATAGTACTTACTACCAGAAGACCCAGCTATACCACTCCTGGGCATTTACCCAGAAGATGCTCCAACATGTAATAAGGACGCATGTTCCACTATGTTCATAGAAGCCTTATTTATAGTGGCCAGAACCTGGAAAGAACCCAGATGTTCTTCAACAGAGGAATGGATACAGAAAATGTGTTACATCTACACAATGGAGTACTACTCAGCTATTAAAAACAATGAAGTAATGAAGTTCTTGGGGAAATGGATGGACCTGGAGAATATCATCCTGAGTGAGGTAACCCTATTGCAAAAGAAAACACAGGGTATGCATTCACTGATAGGTGGATACTAGCCCAAAAGTTCCAAATAACCAGGATATAATTCACAGCTCACATTAAGCTCAATAAGAAGGAAGACCAAAGTATGGGTGCTTCGGTCCTCCTTAGAAGGTGAACAAAATACTTACAGGAGCAAATATGGAGTTAAAGTATAGAGCAGAGACTAAAGGAAAGGCCACCCAGAGATTGTCCCACCTGGGGATCCATCCCATATACAGTTACCAAATTCACACACTATTGTGGATACCAAGATGTGCATGCTGACAGGAACCTGATATGACTGTCTTCTGAGAAGTCCTGCCAGAGCCTTATAAATACAGAGGCAGATATTAGCAGCCAACCATTGGACCAAGCATGGGTTCCCTAATAGAGGAGTTAGAGAAGAGATTGAAGGAGTTGAAGGGGTTTGCAACCTCATAGGAAGAACTACAATATCATCCAACCAGACCCCCCCCCAAGAACTCCCAGGGACTAAGCCATCAACAAAGGAGTACACGTGGCTCCAGCTGTATATGTAGCAGAGGATTGCCTTGTCATGCATCAGTAGAAGGAGAGGTCCTTGGTCCTATGAAGGCTCAGTAGATGCCCCCAGTGTAAGGGAATTGACGGCAAGAGGTGGGAGTGGGTGGGTAGGGGTGCAGGAATACCCTCATAGATGCAGGGGAAGGGAGGATGTGATAGGGTGTTTCCCGGAGGGAGCAAAACCAGTAAAGGGGATAACATGTAATATAAATAAAGAAAATATCCACAAAAAACTTAATCAATTCTTCTATCTTCCAGAGATGAATCTGAGGCCTGCAGAGTTTAAATTAAGCACCTTCCCTTCAAACAGCAAAGACTCAGAGTTAGTCTATTAATTGACATTACCAGTTCCTGAGCCTTAGCAAAGGAAGGAAATCAAAGCGATCTCTCAGTTAGGCTGATTTTGCAAATGAACAAAATAATAGATAAAGAAATGACAGACTGAACTGTAGCAGTTTGAAGAGGTTTGACACCCATACTTATGTGTTTGAATGCTTGGCCCACAGGGAGTAACACTATTAGGGGGTGTGGTCTTGTTAGAATAGGTGTGGTCTTATTGGAGGAAGTATGTCACTGTGTAGGTGGGGCTCTGAGGTCCTGTCTTCAAGCTCCATCCAGTGAAGAAGAAAAAGACTTCTTGGTAGGCTTCAGAGGAAGATGTAGGACTCTCAGCTCCTCTTACACCGTGTCTGCCTGGATGCTACCATGCTCCTACCATGATAATGGTGTAAACCTCTCAAACTGCAAGCCAGTCCCATTCAGTGTTGTCCTTTATAAAATTTGCCTTGGTCATGGCGTGTCTTCACAGCATTGAAACCCTAACTAAGACACTAACTCATCTATTTTAAATGTCTGGGCTAGCTCTGTAACCAGCTGGCTGGGTATGCCAGAGCTACCTTCTGTGACTTTCATTTCTTGATGGCATGATTTAAGCTTTGTTGAGAGGAAGCATCCCTTCCGGCTCAGAAGTCCTCCTTTCTCAGTCAGTTCCTTCCTCCCAGCCATCTCTCTTATCACTTTTCTTCAGCTTAACAAAGAATCCATAGATATACTAATTAGAAAATCAAAAAGTGAAAAAATCGAAAACAAAACAAAAACTAGTCTTCTACTCCAGCTGTACTTCAGAAGACTAGGCATGCCTGTTATACAGTCACAAAGGACACAGACCCCCAGATTCTAACTATATTTGAAAAATAGTATTTATGCAGTAATCATTTGCAGGAAATATCATTATCAATCCCTGTAATGAGACAATACAGTGGAAAAAAGTAAAATAGTGCTGGTAGCAGTAAATGCATATGTAATTTCTTGGTGTATATGTGAGGAAACACCTGTTTCTCTGGTCTTCACTTTATTTTTAATCACTGGTCATGAGTAACTTACACTGCAAGAAGATAAGCCACTCTTATTTACACTTAAAATGTCAAACCCCATTTACACTTAAAATGCCATCACCTTGCATAATTCTCCCCACTTATCCTGCAGAGAAAAGAAAAGCTAAAGGCAGGGTATGAGGAGATGCAGAATATTAAATCCAGCCCCTTTCTCTGCAGTCTTGATCAAGTACCTTAATTTGCTGCAACCATTCCAAGATGGAAATGTTTTGAATTCTAAAATAGCTTAGCACCAAATGTGTCATAATTAATCTGAAACTATATTTAGAATGATGAAATTTGCCATGAAATCTGAAATATGCTTCAAATGTCAGTCTTATTTTTAATTAATATGCCAGTCTACCTTTGCAATAATCAAGTTTTACAGTCTCCCACTGCTGGAAAAGTAGGAGGGTGTTTTGTGAGCTTCCTTCCTTCCTTTCTCTCCTTCCCTCCCCTCCTCTTCCTCCTCTTCCTCTTCCTCCTCTTCCTCCTCCTCCTTCTTTCTCTCTCTCTTCCTCTCTCTCTTCCCCCCCCCTCTCTCTCTCATCCTCTCTCTCTCTCTCTGTCTCTCTCATCTCACAACTATTTTACAATTCCAGTTCCCTCACAGACCTGTTCTTCTACTCATTGTCAACAGAAATCTAATTTCAGCCTCAAGGTACATTTCACCTATGAAATATTTCACCTAGTCACATCTACAATCCCTACATTCTGACATTTGGTATAAGAGGGCAATATGTTACAAATCTTCAGTTAGGCTTTCTTTTGACCTAAATTATTAGGGTAATAAAATTGCATGCTTCAGACTAAAAGGAAATATGCCTTATTACATCCTCCTTTTCTCCTTCCAGCCCCTCCCATCTACCCTTACTCCACCTCACACACGTCTCCACTCTCAAGTTGACAGCCTTTTTCTTTCATTATATTTGCTATATTTATACATGTGTATATAAGTGCATATATCTATGTGTATATCTATATATCTATGTATCTACATATTTGTGTGTATATATATGTGTATATATACACAAATATATGTAAATAAGCCTACTGAGTCTGTTTTTGTTGCTTATGTGTATATAGTTCAAAGATTAACCACTGAATTAGTTAACTAACTCATAAGATGGATCATCATTTTGGAGAGTGGGTATGGAGTTTTAAAATACTGATCAATTATTAAATCTGTTGCCTATTTTATTTTGTTTATATTCTTCTCATATTTTCTACTGAATTTTTAAAATTCTAATAATTATGTCACCTGGGCAAATTTTATCCTATGAACAGAGATTTACTTGTTGATACTGTGTTTTCTGTGTCTACTACAAATGTTTGGTGAAAAAGGAAAACAATCATTTGTCATAAGTTTCACACACATGTGTGAAGTGAACTGGTGTCTTGGGAATTTTCCTCTGCCATCACAAATACTAAAAATATCAGCTATGTATTAAGAATGATTCTCATGTGTCTTAGTTAATTTTCTATTGTGTAGTAAGATACCTTGACCAAAGCAACTTATAGAAGAAAGAGTTTATTTGGGGTTTATAATTTCAGAGGCTTAGAGCCCATGACCATCATGGGGCAGGGACATAGCAGCAAGTGGGCAGGCATGGTGCTGGAGCAATAGTTGAGAGTTCACATCTTGAGATACAACAACCACTAGGCAGAGAGAGAGCTAATTGGAAATGAATCATGTAGGGTTTGGAAACCTCAATGCCTACCCCCGGTGGCACAACAAGGCCATATTTGCCAATCCTTCCCAAACAGTTCCACCACCTAAGCATCTAATTATATGATCCCATGGAGGCCATTTTTAGTCAAATTACCAAATCATGAAAAGCAAGAAACAAACATAGAATTAATAGTGATTAAAAGTTGGGGTTTTTTTGGCCAATTTGACAAAAAAATTGTTTCGTTTAATTAAAAAATATCATACTTTATTTTTGCCTACTTTGTTTTTCTAGTAATTTTTTTACAGTACATTTTTTTAAGACATCCTGGAAAAGATCAAAATTTAAAACCTGATACTTTCCAATGATACTTTGAAAGTCTCAGGCACAGACAAATTCCAGAGTTCGTTGTTACAAAGAGCCAACTCAATACAAGCAAACATACAAAAAGATATCCCTCAGTAAAAATGAGAAGCATATGAAATGCTTATGTCAGTCAACAAATACCACATATTTCTTATTCAGCTGGCCTGACATGGAATTTGCAAACTGTACCCTGTATCTCCAGAAGCATGAGGACCTTTCTAAGACACCAAACAACAATTCCATAAGGGTTTTCCAGAAGATATGGCTGAAGGCAGCTGTGCCTCTGTGCAGTGTCTACTTGAGCTCTCTGTTTTGCTTCTGAATATTGGCCTACCCTTTTCATATCTTCAAGAGAAGGAAACATAGACATTCTCAGAAAAGTAATTGAGATGCTTAAAAGCATTGTGCTGTAAAGTTTACACTTCTAAGTGTATTCTTCAAGGCAACCTCCTGTTAATATCATGTGAAAGATACAGCATCAAGTGGGCAAAACTAGCCTTATAGAGGTAGCAGGAAAGAAGGCAATATTAACCAAGAAACTATACAAATAAGTATAAGACCGAAACTATGGTAAACATTGTGTACAAAATATTGTTGTGAAATGTTATCATTATGAAATCCCTTAAGCTTTAAAGCACTGAGGAAGATGTTCCCAGGAAATACCTTATTCACCTCTCATCTAAGAATGACTGGGAGGGAAGCTATGCAGAGCCATTCGGCAGCAGTCTCATCACAGGAAAACTAATTTCCATGATTTGCTGAAGTACACTTCATGTGTGCTCATTTTTCAGTGGGAGGAAAATTGACCTTATCACAGTTTAGCCATTTTTTTTTTAATTCCACAGACCTCGCACTATGAAAATCCTCTGAACTTATATTAGAGTGCTCTGGACAAGCTCTTGACAGCTTTAAAATAACCCTAACTTTCCAGTCATTCTACATGACTTGATCTCATAACCTAAAAGGCTTTGGGTCATATGCACCAAACTCTCCTGTCCCAGCTTCAGTTACTGCTGATCGAAAGCCATCCATACGATTCATAAGATACCAGGGCTTTTAGCCCAGCAGTTCTCATTGTTCAAGGTCTTGGCCAATATGAGCTTGTTACAGAAATCGGCCATGTAATCTAGTGTGGTCAGCCAAAGAGGTACCTTTTCTTTATCTGCATGGTTGCCTTGCTTCAGGAACTTTCCTAAAACATAGTGTGAAAAAAAAATGAAAGATAGGAAACATTTTTTAACAATGACATTTGTCTTCAACATAGACTCTCTTCAAGTAAACAAATACCTATACCTTTCATTAATAAGATCATTTGCCCCTTTTATCTTGGTGAACTTTGAGTTGGGCTATATACTATCAATTAATGATATGTGTTGCTGCAGGCAGAGCCGGTTGAAGGTTCCTCAACCCATGGGAGAAATCAGGGTCCTGGTAATCAGGCAGGCAAGGATTCGGTGAATTAAAAATGACACACACAGACTCAGAGACAAGGGAGTGTTGTATATGAGTGTGTATTCTCAAAATAGGCATCAGACATTTTTGGTCATTACAAAAAAAAAAGAAAAGAAAAGTCAGGCAGCGATGGATCTAAAGCAGTAGCTGCCTCCTCTGGATGGGCGCCAAATCCTGGGCTCAGAGTGCTCAGGCTGCAAACCCAGCGAAGTCCCCAGGGGGCTGTGGGCCACATGAGGTTAGAGGCTTGAACACCTCGCAGCACACTTACACACACACACACACACACACACACACACACACACACACACACACACACTCTAGGCTCAAGGTCTAGCCCATCCTTAGTAAACACCCACTATGTTAATCTTCTGGGCCAGCAGAGATATGCCCCAGGGGTCTCATTCTTCTAATCCCTGGGAGTGGCTTAGTTGCAATTCTTTTTTTTTTTTTTTTTTTTTTTT
>NW_022196904.1:149464000-149481677 GCF_008632895.1 Mastomys coucha
AGTAGCAAACCACTGCCCAGCTGCTTCAGGAAAACCACTCTCTTGCCCCTGTGGCGCCCAGTGAGGATAATCAGGACAGTCCCTGGAGTGATGCTGGAGCGCAGCCTTCTCACGTGCTGACTGAAGGGCTTTTTGCCGTGGCTCAGCAACTTCCGAGGCACATCTTCAGTAGGATAATACCTAGGCATTTTTCGAAGCTTCACCACCCGGGTGCCACCATTCTTGTCCCCACCAACTGTTTTCGTGACAGTAGCAAGGACCTTCTCCTTTTTCTTCTTCTTCTCAACCTTGGTCTTAGCAGCTGAGTATTTCCTTTTGTACAAGGCCTTTCTTCTAATGTGGTCTGCCCTACAGGACTGAAATGAGGATTCTAGCTGACCTTGCCCTAAGATTATCAACTCTCATTCTGTAAACTTCAATGTCCTACCCGCTTCATTATCTCCCTAACAATGCTGGAGGCAATTAGTATGAATGGGTAACATTATTTACAAAATTCCAAGCCAAGGTTCCGCTCAGCAAAGATTAGGGTACTGGAACATTGATGAAGGTGAGTCAGAAAGCAATGTCTAATTTTGCTTAGTTATTAGTAAATCATTTCTTGGGGGGCACCTAGCATGCAAAACTCTCCATTGACTATCTCAAGGACAAATCTGGGTTACCTCTGAGTTAGGGAATGCCAAAGGGTCCCCAGAAGACTAGCTTCTCTGAAGCTTTTCACCTCATGAACTGCTGTCATGCAGACTTGACTGGAGTGTGTGTGACAATGTGTATGAGTACAAACTATGGAAAATACTGATCAAAATCCTGAAGTATCACCTAAAAAGTAAGATCATCACATGGTAGAAACAGTGAGGTACCAAATCCTCTAGTCAAAGGCCCCTGGAACATAGCTGTGGCTGAACTCATTAAATAGCACATTAGCAAGGAAGGAGACATAAGATAGTGTGAGTGTCCCAAGAAAATATAGCAGAAAGATCTCATGATAACTTGGTGGGGGTGGGTTGAAGGAAGCCTGCTCTCTCTGGATGGAAGTCTATCAGCAAAGGAATTCAATTGGATACTTCAGTAGCTCATTCTCTAGGGATGACAGAATGGAGAAGAGATAAAGCTGTAATTGGTAGAGTCAGCAGTCTCTCATAATTAGCCAAGAAAGCAGAGTGTTAATATTTTGAATCTTGTGTGTTGCCCAGATATTTTCTTCTCTGTGCTTTGATATACCTGTGAAGTTGTCTGAATTTTCTCAGGATGTCATGGGCTGTATGTGATCTTGTCTGCTATTGGTTTTATGTGATTGTTCAAGTCCAGTGAGGGAACAGCCTGGGCCACTGTCTGGGCCAGCTAGCATCAACCAGCACTAAGATTCAGTCAACAGTCAGCATCTGACTAGTTCCTGGGTGTTAAGGCTGCTTGCTTCTTTCTCAGAAACTCTGTGATGAGTCCAGTGAGAGCATCAGAGCCCATTTCAGCATGAACTTTGGGCACAACTGATCCTATCCATGCACACATAGATCATGAAGCACTGTTTTGTAAAGCTCAATGAACTCCATTCTGGGAAAGAAGCTCCAGGGACTAAATCCCAATTCCATGAGGAAACAGTAAAGTCCACTTGAGAAAACATCCTATGGTACCCTCCCCCTACACTTAGCCACAGCTAGTCAGGCTACAACAGCAGGGTTAAGGTACGTAGAGATAACCTAAGACATCCTTCAGAAAATAGATAACCTAGTCATACTGTTTGTCAAGTGGTTTTGCCACCATGTTTGGTTCTTGACGATTATGCCAGAAATGCAGTTTTTAAAATATTAATTTGCTGACCTGTATGGAAATTCCCCAAGCTTGCTATAACCACAATAAACACCCTTTACCTTCAGACTCGAGGCTCTCACTTTTGACCAGCCGCAATGGTGACAGTGAGAGCTCTTGCTTATAAACTTATAATAAAGACCTTTATGTGTTTGCATCAGAATTAGCTCCTCAGTGTTCTTTGGAGTCCCTCCAATTTGGGCACAACATCTTGGTGCATTGGCTGGGAAACCCTAAGACACCCAGGACTCCCAACTAAAGTGTGGGAAGGCTGGCTGGTAAGAAGACATCTCATTGTTTGTCTTCGTGTCAGTGCCTTGTCTGTCAGATTTTTGTCTATGTGCCTTGGCTGTCAGAATTTTCTTGATTATTCATGATAGGAGATGACTAAAGCAGATGTAGAACCCCACTACAGTGGACATGCACTGGAGGGTCATAGCCATGGGTGCTTGGTAGCAGGTTTCAGAGCCTGGCATGGATGACAGAGTGTCTCTGGGGGACAGAGTGCCCCTGATATTAATTTATGGGTAGGAAGGAGTGGTCATGGAACCCCACTACAAATCTCATGGCTGCCATCCTGTCTTTGTTTTCTCCTCTTTACCAGTGGAGGAATCAGTTGTCTTGCCTTTACCACCCCCTTGTGGCTTTCTATTTTGTATGTGGCACTTTACTATTTTGTGACTGAGATGGATGAAGTGGGGCACACTGTTTTCACCCCAATCGACTTGTTCTTGGGGCATTTTAAGGAGGTCAAGCTCCTCGAACACAGTTTGTCAGTGAAGGTTGGAACGGAAAGACTGTACACCTTTTATAAATCTGAGTGGCATGCTTATAATGTAGGATGGCCCCTGCAGGTACCTCCCAACTAGATATCATCCAGGAAGTCCTCAGAAAGCTCTTTGCACATTGCATAGTGCACTCTGACCAAGTGTCCTGCATTGTGGTCTTGGGAGGACTTAGTTACTAACACTCCCACCTTGGGTTAAATCCTTCTTACCACAGGGCCTAGACCTACTGTATTGGCTGTGACAGAACTCTGTCGGAGACAACAGCCAGGACAGAACCAGGCTGTGGCTACAATCTAAGCCCCTCCCTACCCTGTTTTACAAGGTGGAATGGGTGAAGACTTCTCTTTTTCTTCTCCCTATTAACCTCCTTCCCAGCCCATACAGGACCCTACTGTAGAAGAAGGAGCTGGGCTAGAATCCCTGGCCTCAGCCACAGAGCCCTCCTAGGTGAAGGAGCTGGGACCTACCCGAGGAACTCGGAGTAGAAAGGAGGGACCCCAAGACAACAAAAAATTGGGCCCAAATCTACAGCCATTTCTGAAAGCTGTTGCCCCTCACCCATGACCAAGGAATCCAGCCTCACCTCTATTGCCCCTTTGCTACTAGTGTCTTGTATAATTGGAAATCTCAGAATGTCCCCTTTTCAGAGAAACCCCTTGCCTTGATAACCCTGCTAGAAACTGTCCTTTTTACCCACCAACCCATTTGAGATTACAGTCAGCAACTAGTACAGGTCCTTTAAAAAGAAAAGAGAGAGAATCCAAACAAAGGCCAGGAAATTGGTGACACTGCAATCCCTACCACCATCCTGGTTCAAATCAAGGAGGGATTGATTCCCCTCTACTCACTCTGATTGGGATTATAATACTGCTGAAGGTAAGGAGAGACTCCTTGTTTACTGCCAGACTCTATTGAGGGTTCTCAAGGCTGTAGCTCACAAGCTACAAGTATGATCAAGGTATATAATATTAGACAGGGACTGGAAGAGAGCCCGGCTACCCTCCTTGAGAGAGTCATGGAAGCATTTTGGCACTACACTCCTATGGATCCCGAGTCTCAGGAAGCAAAGGCAGCAGAGACCATGGCTTTTACTAACCAGTCTGCTCCAGATAGTCACAGAAAACTTCAGACTTGAGACACTTGGAGAAAAGAGTCTCCTGGATTTAGTGGTCACAGCAGAAAGGGTTTTTAACAATAGGGAGAGTGCTGAGTAAAAATAGGTAAAGGCCAAGAGCAGCAGAATCAGAACCTAGCTAAGATCATGTTAGCAGCAACAGCAAAGCCAGAGTATCAGAGGAGATCATCTCAAACAGCTGACTAAAGATGAAGGTAAGAGGGGACCTAAGAAGGGAAACATCCATCCCAGGCTAATTCAATGTGCTTATTGTAAAGAAGAGGACCATTGGGCCAACGAGTGTCCCAAAAATGGAAGGTTGAGAGAGGCAATGCCAACTATGGCAATCAAGGAAGATAGTGACTAGGGAGAACGGGTCTTGATTCCCCTCACTGTACCCAAGGTAACCCTTAAGGTGAAGGGGAATCCCAGTGAATTTATGGTGGACATGAGACCCCAGGATTCAGTTCTTCTACAAGTAGCTGGACCCTTGTCCACCAAGACATCTTGGGTACAAGGGATGAAACAATATGCATGAACAACCCACTATTAGGGTGTGACTTATTAACCAAGATGGGGGTGCAGATACATTTTACCACTGAAGGAACCAAAGTATTGAATGGAACAGGTCATCTCATTATCTCATTCCAGTACTGACTGTGGGACTTACTGATAAATACAGGTTGTTTGTGACTCCCAGAGAACCAATCCATTACATTGAGGCCTGGCTATGGTGATTCCTGTCTATCCAGGCTGAAACAGGCAGAATAGGACTAGCTAAACTCTGCCCCCTGTGTTTGTTGAACTCAAAACAACCGGGATAGATCCAGTGCAGGTCCAGAAGTACCCCATGTCTAAGGAAGACCATGGAGGGATGATGCCTCACATCAGGCAAATCGGGATCTTGCAAGCTTGCCAGTCAACCTGAAATACACCCCTTTTACCAGTCCACAAGCCTAATTCCAATGACTATCATTCAGTGAAAGATCTGAGAGAAGTTAACAAACAGGTGATAAACATTTATCCCATAGTTCCTCACCCATACATCTTGCTGAGTTTTCTACCTCCAGGGCATGTTTGGTATATAGTAGTGGACTCAAAAACTGCTTTCTTTAGCCTCCATTTAGCCCCCCAAAGCCAAGATAACTTCACTTTCGAATGGTACAACCCTGACAAATGAATTAATGGACAACTAACCTGGACCTGAGTCCCCAACCATCTTTGGGGCTTCAAGAAGAAAGCTTCAAGAACTCTCCAACCATCTTTGAGGAGGATTTGCATGAGGACTTGGGTCAGTTTTGCTCCCTGTACTGCCAAATAACCGTTTTATAATATGTAGATGATTTTCTCATCACAGACAGCACACAGGAACTATGCCTGATAGGCACTAAACAACTTCTACCAAACCAAACCAAACCAAACCAAACAAAAAACAAACAAACAACAAAAAACAACTTCTACCAATCCTAGGGAAACTAGAGGCCCAGATTTGCAAAAAGAAGGTGCAATATTTGGGCTACGCTCTCAGAGGAAGTAAAAAATGGATATCCCAAGCCAGGAAAGAAACAGCACTGGGAATCCCCACACCCAAAAATACAAGGGAAGTTAGGGAATTCCTGGGCATAGTGGGCTTCTGCTGGATTCTTTATGGATCCCCTGCTGAATTGTCAAGCCCCTATATGAAGCCACCAAGGAACAGCCAAGCTTCATATGGACTGATAGACATCAGAGTCCCTGGATGCACTGAAACAAGCCCTCCTGTCAGCCCCAGCCTTATTGCTGCCAGATGTGAATAAGTCCTTCCACCTGTTCGTAGATGAGCATAAAGGAATAGCCAAAGGGGTCTTAACCCAGCATCTGGGACCATGATGTTGCCTGGTAGAATATCTGTCCAAAAAGTTCTACCCAGTAGCTGCAAGATGGGTCACCCTGGCTCCAAATGGTGGCAACAGTGGCTCTCCTGGCAAAAGGATGCAGATAAGCTGACTTTGGGACAGTCTAGTTATCATCATTCTCTGCACCATCCAAGGAATCCAAAAGCAATCTCCAGACCACTGGCTTAGTAATGCCACATTATTAGACTAATGAAGAACCATACCAGCTGTTTCATGCAAGATGGGCAGAGGTATGCATGGCGGTAGTAGTTTCAAAGGGAGAAGT
This sequence comes from Mastomys coucha, assembly GCF_008632895.1. Taxonomy (NCBI): domain Eukaryota; kingdom Metazoa; phylum Chordata; class Mammalia; order Rodentia; family Muridae; genus Mastomys; species Mastomys coucha. Next base: position 149,469,866 of record NW_022196904.1, read on the forward strand.
CATCTGGGCAGAGGCTTTACCTTTTGGAACCTCAGTTCAGTGGGCTGAGCTAATTGCACTGGCAAAGGCTCTGACTTTAGGAAAAAATAAAAAGCTGAGTATCTACACTGACAGTCATTACATCTTTGCAATTGCTCATGTTCATGGGGCAATTTACAGAGAAAGGAGACGGTTGGCTTCAGAAGGAAACATTGTTAAAAATGAGGAAGAAATCATTCATGGTCCTGTTAACCATTCTTTGGCTACCCAAAAGAATAGCCATTATCTATTACCCAGGGCATCGGAAAGAAGATGATCCAGTTACCAGAGGCAATAACTTAGCAGATGGAGCACTTAAGGAAATAGCCATGAAAACAGAGCCTGTGTAGCCATCACATTTCCACACCCTGGGGGGGGGGGAGCTGATTACCAGATAATCCCAAATATACAACAGAGAACTTCCAATGGATCAAGCAGTTGCCCATGACTCAATTCCTGGAGGGATGGTGGCAGTCGGCAGAAGGAAAGCTAATCCTGCCTGCTGATTTTTGGGATCGAATCCTTACCAGAATGCACTGATCCACTCATGTGGGCACTGGAGAACACAAGATCTGATTCATCATGTAGATCTCAACATATAAGATGTGCTTTCCAAATTCGATAAAATTGTGGCCAGCTGCAAATCCTGCCAGATCACTAAAGCAACTCAAGGGCTGCAGCAGAGAGGCACCCAACCTGGTGGGGTCTTTGGGGTCCCTGCAACTTGGGCATAACAGTTTTTCTATACATGAGTAATGAAGTCAGAAATCCCTTTAGCAGATGCTAAATAAAATACCTCACTTTCTACTAAAAGAAACATCCAATTCAACTCCTGTTGGAGAGATAATGCATAAACAGCCATGTCTCTAAATTGGAAACAAAGCATGGTATTCCACAGGGTGTTTAATCATTGATGATTACCCCTAGAGCAAATATGAAGGCATGTCCTTCCTTGTTCAGTGTGGCACTCTGTGGAAGCATTCCAAACTTTCCTTTCCCATAGAAGTTCTGACTTAATGACTCTGTTTTCCCCACTTTCCTGAGGTATCTTTGGTCAGACTAGCTAACCTAGAGCCAGGAGGAACAGGCCACCAGAAAACAGTTTCAAAACAATCTCTACAAAGAAGGCAGGAAATGTTCAAGGCCTGTATACTGAGGCCTCCTCCCATACAGAATAGTACTCCAATGACTGTTCTAGCCCAGGCTCAGAGTTTTCTCCTCCATCTTTTCTGATACCCATTCTTTCCCTCTTGCTGTGGACACATCATGTTCTCATACTAATGTCCCTTCCAAATAGTGCATTCCCTCAATAGCAATATCAGACCATATCACGCAGGAAGGTCTTCAGATAATTTGATTTAAACAAAACAAAGTTACCTAGTTTTAGGGATTATAGAAAATAATGGATTTCTTTGTGATATTTTCATTCAATTGCATGATTATAATATGCTCATATTCATGCCCCTCCATCACCCTCTGTCCTCACTCCCATTGGTCTCCAGCTCTTCCTCCCCACACTACAGTCAACAGATTCATTTAGGTTTTCCTATCACATGTTTATATACTTATATGGCTAGAAATGTTTCATGTTTATTTTAGAGTCTACCTATTTTTAAAAAGTGGTTTTAATTTTTCTACCATTATACACTTTTGTTCCTTCTCCCCTTTAAGCCCTTATGAGGAAGAGCATACAATATTTGTCTTTTAGAGTCCGGCTTCTATTACTTAACTAGATCTCCAGTTCCATCATCATGTTCCAGTAATTGATATAAAATTATTCTTTAAAGTTGAATAGCACTCTGTTCTCTCTCTCTCTCTCTCTCTCTCTCTCTCTCTCTCTTTCTCTCTCTCTCTTTCTCTCTCTCTCTCACACACACACACAAACACACACACACATGTGTGTGTGTTTCACATTTTCTTTTTGTTATTTTTGTGTGTGTGTGTCTGCGATGTATGTATTTCTATTTGCATGTGTGTTAATGTGTTTGAATGCAAGTACTCAGACCATAACAAACTTTTCTATTTGCATGTGTGTTAATGTGTGTGAATGCAAGTACTTAGTCCATAACAAACTTTTGGGGTTCAGAAGACAACACTGAGCATCAGTCTTCAGCATCCACTTGGAGACACATCATTGTTGTCACCACTGTGCATGTCACAGTCTCAGGGCGGTGGAGACTGCTCCTCTCTCTGCCTCCCATTTGGCTGTAGGAGTAGTGGGGGTGTAGATATAAGAAACTGCATAGAGTGCAATGTGGGTTGTCAGGATCCAAAGACAAGACCTCATATGTGCGCAGCAAGTGCTCAACCCCTGGAGACATCTTCCCACCTCTACATCAACTTGCTTCTTTTATTTGTTAATAGGAATCTAGACTGATTCTATATATTGGCTATTATTGATAGTAATGCAGTAAACATGGATATGTAGGTATCTCTCTGGTTGCTGGCGTAACTTCCCTTGGGCATATGCCTAGAAGTGTTATAATGGGATCATATAGTAGATATATTTTAAGGGAAGGGGCATTCCCCAGGGATTATCATGGTGGCTGAACTAGTTTATGTCATCACATGCCTATCTAAAGATTCTACCCCCTCATGCCACCTCTCTATTTTCTCTTCAAAAATGAACATCAACTCTTTAATCATATTGATCCCTATTTCCCTGTTTGCCCCGTAAAGGAAAAACTCCATGGTTATACTCAGTGGTTTTTGTTGCTGCATGTTTGTTTTTTTGTTATTAAAGTATCTATTTGTTCTGTATGTGGTAGTTTGAATGAGAACGACCTCAATAGGCTCACATCTTTGAATACTTTGCCCCCAGTTGGTGGAATTCTTTGGGAATGATTAGAAGTTGTGGCCTTGTTGGAGGAGTTGTGTCATGGAGGGGCAGATTTTGAGGTTTCTAGAGCCTCAAATGTTCCCAGTTAGCTCTCTCTTTCTCTGCCTCATGCTTGTGGATCAAAATATAAGCCCTTAGCTACTGCTCCAGTGCCATGCCTTCCTGCCTGCTGCCATGTTTCCACTAAGATGGTCATGGGCTTGCCCTCTGAAACTGTTAAGTCCCAAATAAACTCTTTCTTCTGATTCCTGATTACAGCAATAAAAAAAATAACTAAAGCAGAACATGACCCATTCAGTTTCTGTAAGGCTTTTCTTATCATAAAATGAAAAGTAAATGATTCATTCATTCACTCACTCACTCAATTCACACATGTATTCAGAAGTTCTACCAGCTGAATAGAGGAGGCTGATTGGCTTCTTAGGAAATGAAGGGAAAACAAAGAACCTGTGAGCCCTGAATAGAAGATGACAGGGTGAGAGAAATCTCCAAAGAAAGACAAAATAAAGAAGACATTGTTTTCATCTCTTTCCCTACCACAAATAGTTCTGTTGGGACACACAGGCCCAACATTTCTTGAAGCTCCACTGTGAAGCATGGGTTAGAATTAGGATTAGGGTTAGGACAAAGTTTTAGGGAAAATATTTAACACATGCCCTCCAGATGTCAAGATGCTGCCTCCATTTTCTCAGTGGAGAATTTACAGTCTTTTATGGAAACGTTGGCCAGTTAGCATGCTACCATGGAAATAAAAGTTACACACTAAAAAGTGTTAAGTGTTGCTCTGCAACAGTGTGGTCCTGAAGTTTGGAATGAGAAATGCTTATTGTAAAAGAAGAATCAGTATGCTAATCTCATTCAATTTTATCCTTTGGATTCCTCTGGCATTTTTAAGTGAACTGGTCTTATTTTCAGTAATGTTGGTAAAATTTGAGTTTGAGAAAGCCATATAAAGAAATCTATATTTCATCCTAAGTCAATGTTCTGCTCTGTATATTCTAATTTTTAAGGCAATTTGAGAGTCCTAAGATACAAAACAAAGAAAATCTCCCTGAGTGCCAAAAACTGCCATGCACTGAAGTATCTATTTTAAAATATAAGAACTTCCAACATGAATAAGATTTTATGGCTTTCCCCACTGGTAGAAAGAAAGGTCATTATAAAAATGCTTAATTTTTCCTCAAAATTGCTATTTATATATAAATCAAGAAAAACAAATTTATATTATGAAGTTTGAAAGACGACATAATATTATGTGTGTCCATTTTTTTCTTTTATATTCTTTGTATCCCCAGCAAATTACAGTAATTTTAGGTATATGATAGGGAGGAGCTCCAGAAGGCTACAGTGAGGCTGCAGCTATGTAAATCAGTTTCAGTCTGCCCATAGTTCTGCTATTCATCTGCTGCGGAAGAAAATTCCCATGGGTATCGTACACTATGTCCACAGGTATTATAAATATCCTTTCATAGATCTCTACCGAGGAATAAAGCATGGGGTCAATCCAAAGTCAATCTTAAATTTTTAAGGCAGGCAAGTATATCATTTGCATACAGATCAGCAATCTGTCCTTTACTTAAGGGAAAGATTTACAGGTACTTTAAAACCAAGCCTAATCTATAAAACAAACAACCACAGAGCTACAGAAAAGGGAGAAAAGAGGAAATGTGGGAGGGAGGGGGAAGCGAGAGAGAGGCAGAGAGGAGACATTGAATTCTAATCAGTTTAAATACTTGTTGGAAAAGAAATTCTTGCTATAAATTGCTCTGGTTATTTATACAGAAATTCAAGCATAAACTAAATTAGGACTTATGATCTGGGAATGCCCATGGGTTGTCCCAGGGCACTAGGCATTATTTATTTACTTTGAATTTATCACCATAAAAATGAGAATTTGGGGCATGGGTTGGCTGGGTGGGATAGAAGCAGAAGAGTTTGTCTAAGGAAAGCCTTTCTTCCAGTTATTGCTAGCTTGGTTATTGCCTGGTGATAATTTGGAGTGGTCAAACAGAACTTACATATGAGGTTGTGTTCTAGAGTCCTGCATTTTTCTTTGCCCATTCAAGTGGAAATTTTCAGTATCTTTGGTTTGGGCACCATGCCAGGCTCCTAGGTCATTCTCAGCACTGTTTCCAGGGTCCTCATCACCATGCTGAGCCTGATTTTTCTGCTAATCTCTAGATAGAACATGGCCCTTTAGACAAGTTCCAACTTATTTTATACCTGTTTTATTAAACAGTTGGATTGTCACAGTTCCTAAGTTATCAGTGGTGAAATCAGTGCCTAAAGAGAAACTCCTAGAAACAAGACAGTAACCTTTAGCAGCTACAGAGAAATGTAAGAGGCTAGTCATTATAAGAAACTATAAGCATTGGCAATTACTGAAATTTACAAATATGATCATATGATCATAAACTTATAGGAAAACACAGAAGGGGAACTTGGACAATATGGCAGTTTGGCTTCATGTGGGTGATGGAGGAGTTCTAACCTCCTAGGACAGTGAGAGCAGGGCTTTCTAACTATGCCCTGGACACATTCTATCCTCTCCACACCAAACACAAATACAAGCAAGTGTGGCCCTTTGGCTGTCAACATGCTCATGGAAACAATCTCCAAGAGACAAATGGTAAGTCAGGGCAAAAGCTCAGCCCTACTGTGCTCTGTGTTTATGCATGCCCTTCCCTCATTGGTCACATCAATTCAATCATGAACAAATTAAACACAAATACCTCTTTCATAAGTCTCCCTGGTTTCCTTATGGCTCTATCATCCACTAGTTTCGGGTGGCTATCATAATAAATTACCAATGATTTGATGTCTTATAATGGTGAAAAAAATTAATTCTCAGACTTCTGAAGGGAAGAAGTCTGAGATGAAGGTGTTGGTTTGTCCTTGCACAGTTCTGATGGCCCAAAGAGAGAACCCTTTATTGCCTGTTAGAGCCTTTTGTTTCACTAAGCATGCTATGACTTCTGTCAAGCCAACTACAATATCTACCCATGTTTGTACACTGCCTTCTCTTCTGTCTAAGAATAGTAATTGAAGCAACAATAGCCCGATTCCTTATGATCTCATCTCATGATGCTTACTTTTATTCATAAAGACCTTTCATTCTCCAAAGAAGATCATATTCATCATGGGTCCTGGGTGGGTTTACCTCAGTATCTTTTAACCCACTACACACCTTCAGACTAAACACAGGGCACCTGCCTCTCACTTTGTCTGAACATTTCACCCATCTTGTGCTCTATGTCACTTTATAACCAACTTATAACATCATATAGCATCTGGACCTCACTTTTCAATGGGTTTCTGTCACCTGGACACTGTGGATTTCCCACAAGTGTCTAGATTAATATATGATTGTTACCACAGCATAAAGCATTATTCTTATACAAAACTTGACACCAACTGTGATGGTTTGAATATGATTGACCCTATTAGAAGGTGTGGCCTTGTTGGAGAATATATATTACTGTGAGGGGTGGGCCCATTTTCTTCTGTTGCCTTTGCATAAAGATGTAGAACTCTCAGTTCCTTCTCCAGCATCATGCCTGTCTGCACACTGCCATGCTTCCTGCTATGATGATTATGGACTGAACCTCTGAAACTGTAAGCCAACCACAACTAAGTTGTCCTTTATAAAAGTTGCCATGGTCATGGTGTCTCTTCACAGCAATGGAAACCCTATGACACTGACTATCCCAGTTCCTATCTTTACAGTCCTTATGTGGTTCCTCCAAGAAAAAAACATTTGTTTTCTATCATTTTCATTCAGAAAAGTTTGTATGAAGTTGATTCTAAATTTTATCAGGTGATGAAAAGCAATGCTTATCTTGCTATAGAGATCACAATTGTTATATTCATTTTATCTTGTTAACTGGCATAATATTTTGCATTAAGGTAGTAAAAAAGAGAGAGTAAATGTTTTGAAACATGCATTGTTATGACCCAAACCTCTACTTGTTACAACATCCACCTATCATGATAATAATTTGCCAATGGTACAGAGTCCCAGAATATTGGAATAGATGGTGGTAATCTTGTTTAAGGCTATTGGGTTTTGCATAGAACTCTGGTCTCTTGCTGGGTTATTCCCCCTCTAGTAAGAAAATACATGCATTTACAAAGTAATGAAAGTTCTTTGCATTTAGAAAGGTGAAGGTGATCAGCTGGCTGGAGAGATGGCTCAGCAGTTAAGAGCATTGGCTGCTTTTTCTTCCAGAGATCCTGAGTTCAATTCCCAGCAACCACATGGTGGCTCACAATCATCTGTAATGGGATCCGATACTCTCTTCTGGTGTGTCTGAAGACAGCCACAGTGTACTCATACACATACATAATAAATAAATCTTTAAAACTATTTAAAAAATAAGATTAATCATCAATTGGAGTGTCCGGAGCTATGATCAAATCACTTCAGTTTCTTGAAGCATCTGAGAAGTATCATTTGGGGTTGAAGATATCCTACAAATTCATACTCCTCTTGAAAATAATTGGGTTTGGTTCTCAGCATGCATAGTCAACTGTAACTACAAGTCCAGGGGATCCAAGACTGTTGGCACTGTACTTACATGCACATAACGCTCACCCTAGCACACACATAGACATACTTCTTTAAAAAGTGAACTGAGAGAGAGAGAGAGAGAGAGAGAGAGAGAGGCCATGTGTTGTGTGGATTTCTCCTCTGCAAGGTGTCCAGAGAGAAGCTCATGAGATGATTTAATGGAATTTAATCTCTTTAGTGGGGATCACAAGAGTGTCCTTCAGCTAACTTCTTCTAGATAGCAACTGCCTAGACAGCAACTCCCTTCTATAGTCTTCCCTGATATCCCAAGTTTGAGGTGAAGCCATGCTTGAATAAGCTCTTAAAACTCTTACATATGAGACTTAAAATACTCTGTTACCATTTCTTGCCCATCTGTCCCTTCCATCAGACTGACAGTGTTATCACAACGTGTTCATCATTTCATCTCTGGAACTAATAAGTGCCACTTCTATGCAGATGTCTATAAACTTGTGGAGTGAATGATTGAATGAATGAAACCCTCTGCAGAAACAACAGGGTATTTGGACGTCCTTCATGGACAGTAAGCACCCCGGCCCTCATGTCTCCTCTCAGGCTACTATGCCATACAATGGATCTGTGTCAGAGAAGCCTCTAGCGACACCGGGCAGAATGCACATACTCATCTGCTTCTGTTTGCTTCCAGGCAGGAGGAAAGATGATCTATTTTCTGACTTTGATGCTTTTTGCATTTTAATGAAAATAAAAATACCATTTCCTTTTCTCACATTAACACTGAGAGGAGGCCCCCGGATAGGCAGAGTTGCCAAACTTTCTTTCCTTCCTTGTTCTTTCTTCTCATACCTCATTTAGATCCTATTGTTTGTTACATCAGAATAAATCATCAGGCCTGCCCAAGCATAAGCAGCTGTTAAGCTTTCCTTGGGTTTTCCTATTGAGTCGTAGGATCTGGGAAAGCACTTTTATCCAGAAAAGACTGTTTCAATATGAATTCTCAATGCAGACAGTGTGATTATACCACAACATGAGAGTCTTTCCTTTGTTTATTCAACAAAACTTATGAAATGAATGAATGAATGCTGTCTTCCAGGACAGTCTGGGTACCTGTGTTAATTTGGCCATTGAGTAATTAGCAATCTAGTATGGCCTGTTCTGAAAGCAATACATTTAGTTTCCTACTAATCTCTACAACCCTTCATTTTTAAGGCCCAAACCTTAAATAACTTCCTTGTTGTAGGACCTCATGACCTCATATGGTTTAGATGGGATCAGGCAAATTTTCATTCTCTGAGACATCAATAAAACTGTTTATATATTTTTCTTCCATTATCACCCAGCTTCTCTCAGACAAAAGAGTGGAAAAGGGCAAAAGCAAAGATTTCAGATGCATTTTCCTGATAATTCCCCCGGGAACAAGATACCCATTGGTGGGTGTGATCGAGCTTAATGAAATGCTTGCTTTTCATGTTAGCACAAAATTTCCATTTTAAAATTTAAAGAGGAAAACCAAATGCTTTGGTAGGAGAGAGAATGACAACTCCACAAGGTAATTACCCTGTTCCCTGCTGCTCTGGACACTGGCCCAGAGAGCAGCCCATTCCATGGGGGAAATTTATAGCCCTGGAGGTCTGCAAAGAACAGTGCATTTCCTACTGCTGCAGGATCTGTAAAAGCCAGTCTTAATTTAAAGCGAGCCTTTGCTGGAAATCATTCCAGCAGACTAGTTCCCGTGACCGCGAGTGAAATGAACTTAGAAGTTGTAGAGAAAATGTTTTGTGGCGGACTACATCATAATTAAACAGTTAATGAACATGCAGCGCAGCCCGTTGCCTTCTGTAGAGTGGATAGGGCAAGCTCACCTTGGTCTGAGAAAACAAAGCTTTGGGCAGTGTTCTTCATTGTGGAGGTCTTTCCTGAGCACCTTTGAAACTGATAACTATAATAAATAGAATCTGTATCTGCAAGGATAGATTTTCAAGTGATTAATACTAGATTCAATATGGGGAGGCTTAGGCCACTAAGGTTTATTGAATTCTATATTCTTAACCAAAGTCCAACCCACTGGCTACTTTCATCATGAGACTTGCTTTTTGCGTGGAGAGGTAGTGTAGTCTTTCAAGCAGGTTTTCTCTGGGCCTAGAGATAAGATTAAGTCAGTAGGATATTACTGGATGTCCTTACCTTTTCCCCAAAATTAACCTGATGTTATCAACTTTAAATTATTCAAAGTGATTCCTCCCACTACAGAGAACAGTGTGGTGGAACAATGACATCCAGTGAAAGTTCTTTCCTTGAAGTATATGTTGACCATTTTCACAGGCTAAGTAAGCATATTTCCTCACAGAAAGATTTACTTGAAGGAACAGAATAAAGAAATAATCCACTATATTGGTCATATTATTCTGAACAAAAGGATAACAGTAGTCACAGCTCCACTTTTAGGCACAGGGAGAATCAACTTTTTGAGACACCGTGTTGAGACACAGTCTCCATGTTGGAAGCATGGTTTCTTTCTGAGAACTGTCCGTTTCTGACTCAAAGAAAACTGTTAATCTCCTTTTCATATCTCACCAGAAGCCAAACAAACGAACAAACAAACAAAAAATCAGCTTAATTTTACTCTCACTCTCTGCAACACACAGCCACACTGATCTTATTTTGGCTGGGATGGAAGATCTTATTCTTAAACACTGAACTAGTTTATCATGCTGACAGGAAGCAACTCTCAGAAGGTTTGAAAAAAAACCCAAACAAACAAAATCAAACCAAAACAAAAACCAGGGAAGTTACTTTCAATACCTCTCATGCTGACAGGCTATACGGAGGTAGCTGTAGAATCTTGCTCTGTTATGCATCATCAAGAGACTACTATGTGTCAGGTACATAAAGTTGCTTACAGGCAGACATACCTACAACCATCAACAAGTTGACAGACCTGTAGAGAATACAGACAAGCAAGTGAATAGTAACAGTCCAGCATGGCAAATGATGCAACTGATGCCCATTTAAACAGATGCCTATAGAAAGAAGTTTTATGTATGGTTTGAAAGAGAACAATGTTAACCACAGGTTACACCCCTCCAAACTACACTCCAGTGCAATAAGGATCAGAAGCCTTTCTCTGCAAAACGTTGTATGAAGATGAGCAGAATTGGCACCCAAGAATATGCTGAAGTGCTGAGCTGCAGGGCACACCACTCGACCAGTCCAGACGCCCATTTGATTTGAGGAGCATAACTCTTGATCATGGTTCTCAACATCTGTCTTCTTCTTCATCACCAGAAAGGCTCAATAAAACACAAGTTGTTCGTTGCCCACTCAGTTTCTCATATAATCTGGGTGGTGCTCTGGAGTTTGCCTACTAGCAAATGGCCAGTTAATCTTGATGTTGGTCAGGGAACTACTTTTGAGACAGATGAGTGAATGAATGCTTAAGAGGCCAGAGAAGGGAGAAGGTTTTCAAACACCCATTAGACAGTTAGGAAAAATGCCCTAGGACTTGTATACCTGGTATATTTAAGGCCTAGGCAAAACATTAAGGTTTAGGTAACTATTACCTGGCTGGCCTGCCATTTTCTTCTGTAACTAATATCATAAGAAAACTTTCTCATATGTTGTTTCTCCTGTTACTGGGAAACTTTCTCATGTTCAAGTTGATTACATATTCTGTTATGTTCTGTGCCCTTGGAAACCAATCACGACAGAAGTTAGTAGAACTGTTTCAAATAGTTACCTACAATAAGCTTGGACCTGAGTCAACCACTCAGCAGCACTTCCTGCGCCTGTGTGTATAGCGTTTATGTTTTTTGCTTCTATAAGCTGATCCAGGGATGGACCCCAATGTAAGAGACACCTGTACCAATATATGAAATGATTTGGGATAAAACTTCCAATTTGATTAGGGGTCAAATAAAGTTCCAGTTCTCAAGTCTTGCCCGGGGACTGAAAACCTTTGAGACATGTACAGGAGAAACTGACATCCTGGTTTGCAAGTTAAGACATGAATGTTAGACAAGTCCCATCTTGTTTGACAAGTTAAGACATCAGTGTTAAACAAAGCAAGTCCCCTGCCACCAAAGGGAGCAGGATAAGTGTGTAACAAAGACACGTTCCCAAGGAAATCCCCTATCACTAAACCCTGATTGGTGGAAAAACGGCACAGATGATTGTGGGTTTTAGGCTTAAAAATCCTGTAAGATCTTCCCATCACAGTTCAGCTCCTAAGCCTTGAACGTGGCATCAGCCTTACGATGTGGTGCTTAATAAAATATCACTGTTTGACTGAGACTGGTGTTTGAGTGGCTTGCGTGGGGATTCGCAGACCCCAGCATTGTACTCTTGGGAAATGCTAACCATTAGTGGTTGAAGGATCCACACTGTGTACTCTTCTCAGATTATAAATGTAAAGGGGAGGAATACTTCCT
>NW_022196904.1:149481687-149483419 GCF_008632895.1 Mastomys coucha
ACTCTCCTTTACTTCCAGTTCCTACAACAGAATATATCTTTATGGTATTATGCTTTTACAGGAAGCAAGCAGTGGTAAATGTTTTTTGAGCCATGCATCCTTGTCTCAGAATGGCAGGATAAGCTCCAGAGTCCCTAGATTAGGTCACATGCCCCAGCGTTATTTTCCAGAAATGCTTTGCAATGTAGGCCAGCGACACCCTCCCACTTAACTATTAAGTTTTGTGAATATATTGTTCCAGTTCATGCCAATGAGAATATTCTAGGAGTTAACCATGAAAAGCCAACATTTAGTAATCTGCAACAGTAGGCTAGGTTAACTTGACTGATTCAAATTTAGTATTACAAAAATACAGATAACAAGGAGTTAGAATTGGCCATATTATTTAAGAACTTATTTACTTATTTCTATCCCCAAATCTTAATTTAACATTTATTAACATATGTTAATTGTACAAAACAATGAGTTTTGTTCTACCATTTTCCTGCATGTACTTAGATTACTTTGATCACATTTACCATCTGTTACCCTGTGTCTCTTCTCTTCTTCCTCCCTCATCTTTCTGGTCCTTTTCTGTGTCTTTGAAGTGCCTCTTCTATTGTGTTGTTTTGAGTCCCAGTCTTTATGTCAACTTCACAGGAGTCTTCTTGCTTCAGCTTTCTAAATACTGAGACACAGAATTTGGATCCCTTTCAGTTTTTTCTTTTCTTTTTTATTACAAATAATTTAGAGTCTACATCTGAGAGAAAAATCATGGTAGTTGGTGTCTTAGTGCAGCTTATTTTACTTAACAATATGACTTCCATCCAAACAAGCTTGCTATAAGTGGCATAGTTTCATTAATCTTTAGAAGCATTACAAAACAACCCACTGTATCTATATAGTTTCCATATTTTTATTATAATAATGGGTTTGCTATATTTTTATTGTTTTTGCTCATATATCCTCCTCACCGCTTTCTTTTATGTCACGTCTTTCTCCACAAATAGGCTCCCTTCTGTTTTTATATCTCCATAAGCACAAATGTTTGTACATAACACATATTGCTAAACCTAGATTCTGCGTGCAATAATTAAGAGAAAGAATGTCATCTTTGCCTTCCTCCATTTCACTCTCTATACTCCTCCCTACCCACTTTACATCTGGGAAGGAAAACAGAAACCAAAATCCATTTCATATACCCTTCTGAAAATGGCAATTAAATGAAATACTTAGAAATAAACCTAACCAAGGAAGTAAAATATATCCTAAAATTAAAACTGTAAAATTCTGAAGAAGGAAATTTGTGAATTTAGTAGTATTCCATACCTTTCTATTATGCAATGGTTTGAGAAGAACTGTTATATATTCATGAAAGCTTTAAAGCAGCCATCTCATCCAGTCCTGAGTTTTCTTTTTGGAGAATCTTTATTCCTACTTCTGTCTCATTCTTATTCTATATCTCCTTAGATTGTTTACATTGTTTGAGTTTAACTTTGATAAGACATTTATCCAGAAGTTCTGAATTTCTTCTAAATTTTTCAGTTTAACTCAACCTAACATTCAGAAACAAGGACTCCTATCCTATGGTCCCATTTTCATTTCTAGTATTATTAATTTGTCTTACATCTTTCTCCTTAATAATTTTTCCAAGCGTTTATCAATCTATTTCTTGAAAAAGTCAACTCTGGCTGGGCAGTGGTGGCACACGCCTTTAATCCCAGCACTTGGGAGGCAGAGGCAGGTGGATTTC
>NW_022196904.1:149483439-149506541 GCF_008632895.1 Mastomys coucha
AAAAAAAAAAAAAAAAAGAAAAAAGAAAAAAGAAAAAGTCAACTCTGCTTTATTGACTTTTTTTGCATTGTTCATTTTGTTATTGTCTATTATGATTTCTATTATTTCTACCTATATGTTAATTTTGTGAATATCTTGTTCTTATGTTTGCAAGACCTTTGGGTGCATCATTTGTAGTGACAATTCCAGGTTCTTTAAAAATCAAAGAAATATTATGTGAACATATTTTTCATGATTATTTTATTTCAAATGTCAATGGCATGAATAATTGTCTTTTAAATGATCTGATTAATTACATTTTTAAGCCAACATTTTCTTTTCAATTAATTAATTAACTAATTAATTAATTTTACATTCCAAAGTTTATTCCCCTCCCAGTCCATCCTCCTACTGTTCCACATCCCATACCTTCTCCCACCTCCCACCCCCCTGTCTCCACGAGACGTTCCCAACCCCCTACTCCCTATCGCATCAGACCTCTAAACTCTTTGGGGCCTCCAGTCTCTTGAAGGTTAGGTAAATCTTCTCTAACTGAACCCAGACCTGGCAATCATATGCTGTATATGTGTTAGGGGGCTCATATTAGCTGGTGTATGCTGCCTGATTGGTGGTCCAGTATCTGAGAGATCTTGGGGTCCAGGCTAATTGAGACTGCTGCTCCTCCTCAGGGTCGCCCTCCTCCTCAGTTTCTTCTAGCTTTCCCCTAAATCAGTCACAGGGGTCAGCAGCTTCTGTTAATTGGTTGGGTGCAAACATCTCCATCTGACTCTTTCAGCTGCTTGTTGGGTCTTTTGGAGGGCAGTCATGATAGGTCCCTTTTTGTGAATACTCCTTGGCCTCAGTAATAGTGTCAGACCTTGGGGCCTCCCCTTGAGCTAGATCCTACTTTGGGCCTGTCCCTGGACCTTCTTTTCCTCAATCTCCTCTCCATTTTCATCCCTGAAGTTCCTTCAGACAGAAACAATAATGGGTCAGAGTTGTGACTGTGGGATGGCAACCCCATCCCTCACTTGATACCCTGTCTTTCTTCTGGAGTTCCTTCTCCCCCACTGTAGTGCATTTCATCTAAGGTCCCTCCCTTTGACTCCTGAGAGTCTCTCACCTCCTATGTCTCTGGTACATCCTGGACAGTCCCTCCAACCTCCTACCTCCTGAAGTTGCCTGTTTCCATTCTTTCTACTGGCCCTCAGGGCTTCAGTCCTTTTCCCTCACCCAATGCCAGATCATGTTCCCTTCTTCCCCCTACCTTGTTCCCTTCCCCTCCCAGGTGCCTCCTTACCTCCCACTTGTGAATATTTTTTTAATCCAAGGTATGGGATGTGGAGCTGCTTCAGATTATCTCTAGCACCTATGATTTGCCTCATCCTTTAACAGGGACATGATTTTGCCAGCTGCATATAATTTCTGAGATTATGTGATATTTGGAATTCTGGGGAATTTTCGAGGGTATACAAATGCTATTTTCCCAAGAGGTGGGAGGATGGGGTGGTTGGTGATTGATTGCTGGTAGTTGGTGTTTTCAGGTTGGTAGTTGGTTGCCATTGGTTGGTTTTGTTTGAAGTTTAGTAAGTAGTCATGCTTAAAGAAAAAACAAGAAGAAATTGAGTATCCTCACAGTGAAGATTAAACTTACCACATGAACCTGACACTCCTAATCACCAGGAAGTAGTATAACAATAACATCACCCAGTTTCCCCTTTATCTTTCTTTCTGTCCTATCTAGGGTTAGGAGGTTGAAAATGTGGGAAAAGGGTGGAAGATGGAAGAAGAAAGAACCCACAAAGTAGCAAAAGACAGCTATAATCATTATATTATTTATTTAATGCCTTGGTGGAGTTTTGCTCTAAGTGCCTTGGCACATCAAGTTGCAAGAGGACCAAGTGCATCCTCTCCTGCTGAGGCCAGATAAGGCAGTCCACTAGGGGAAAGGGATTCAAAGGCAGGCAACAGAGTCAGAGGCAGCCCCACTCGAGTCGTTACGGGGCCCACATAAAGAACAAGCTGAACATCTGCCACATGTGTGTAGAGAGCCTAGGTCCAGCCCATGCATGCTCTTCTGTTGGTGGTTCATTCTCTGTGAGCCCCCATGGGTCCAGATTAGATGACCCTGTAGTTCTTCTTGGAACACTTGTTTTTTAAATGAGTCTCTTCTTAGTAGCTCATGCTCTCTAAATCTTTTGCCTGTGTAAAGAACAAGAAATAAAAGTAACATTTTTTTTAAATCCAGATATTTAAATGTAGTTTACAAAAAAACTCAAGAGTATCAACTAAACCCCTAATAAAACTTGAAGAGAAAGAAAATAAGGTTCTTTAGAACAATTAAAGTCAGAATTTATTCCTTGCAGAAGAAAACAAAATGGAGATGATACACCCGTCCACCACTTGTCTTTTGTAGTTTGTTGGTTGATGTGGGGGCAGCCAGCCATATCTCTGAAGCTCAAACAGTTTAGACTAGAAAGGCCTTTTGTAGGCTGAGCCCCTTCATTACCTTTCCAGCTAGGCTGGATTTCTGCCAGTGGTCGTTTCCCCTCCCTATTCCCCCAATATGGAGACCTGCTAATGGAGAGAGGTAGAGAGATCAGGGGCTACCCTGCTACTAATTCTGCTGGCTGAGCTGATGGACTTATTCTTTTACATGCTCCTTCACACAAGATGAGGGATTGGTACAGGAAATTCTCAAGTTGTCACTGCTTTTCTTCTAATTTCTCAAGCTTTCTGTGAGTGCCCAAAGCAGACCATGCTAGCTAGGCAGGCTACAAGGCACTGACTGATCCCATTGATCCCTTGCTAGTAGTCACATACAACTAGCCTCTCCCCTCTTGCCAGAGTTCAGTCTGTAGTTGCCCTGACATATTTGCTCTTGACTTCTCTCTCTCTCTGTGGCACCACCTATAATTTCCACACAAGTAGATCTGTGTCCATAAATCTGAGCCCAAGTCACAACAAGTGTCCTGGGTTCAAATGGATGCTTAGAGTGGTCACTTGCTTAGGCAACGAAGAAAGAGAAGCCTCTGAGGCTTAGAGACATAAAATATGAAGTATCCTGCTCTCCAGCTGTCTTAGTTAGGGTTTCATTGCTGTGAAGAGACACTGTGAACAAGGCAACTCTTATAAAGGTCAGTATTTAACTGGGGCTGGATTACAGTTTCAGAGATTCAGTCCATTATCATCGTGGCAGAAAGTGTGGCAGTGTGCAGGCAGAGATGGTGATGGAGGAGCTGAGAGTTCTGTATCTTGATCTGAGGTCGTCCAGGGGACTATCTTCTGAAAGCAGCAGGAGATAGGGAGGAAATGAAGGAGTGTCACACTGGCCATACTTGAGCACATATATGAGACTTCAAAGCCTCATCTTCAGTGGCACACTTCTTCTAACAAGGATATAACTCCTTCAATAAGACTACCACTCCTCCCAATAGTGCCACATCCCATGGGCCAAGCATATTCATACCAATACACCAACCAAACTATTTGACTGCAAGAATTCCCCTCAGATGACCCCCTTCTACAACATCAGTGAACAAGCTAATAAGTTTAAGTGGTCCTTCTTCAGTATATTCTTGCTGCAGGAAACAGAGAGCTCTGCCTTGATACTATATTTTCACAGAGTTTTAATTTCTATTTCCATGAAGTACCCTCCAAATCACACACACACACTCTCTCTCTCTCTTGATTTTATGTTTATTCATTTGTCTGCGTGTGTCCAGGAGGTGGGTTGGGCTTCCCATACAGGCTAGAACAGGGCATCATATCTGATGGAGCTGGGATTACAAGTGGTTGTGGATCTTGCTGTATGTGTTCTGGGAAATGACCTATGGTTTGCTGAAAGAGCAGTAAGTGCTCTAACCATCAAGCAACCCCTCCTTTCCTTTTTACTTGCAGCCTTCATATAATTTTAACTAGTATCTGCTAATAGAACCCATTGTTTCTTTTATAGTCTAATGCTCAGCATTTTTGGAATTCATCTGTTTCCTGTGTATTATTACTGCTACACCTCCCTCACTTCCCATGCAGGAAAGCATTGCCACCTTCCAAGGTAAAGTCTACTCTGTAGACTGGGGCCTAAAATTCAAAGTAACTAAAAATATCTAAGGAATATTTGTTTTTACTTTAATTTTAAAGTCAACCACACTCTCTAGTGACACTTCTTTACTCTGATTTTCTAGAGAGAAACAGAATCTTTCCCTCATTCAGCTTAATCAAATCATAACTTAAAGAACCAAATACTAGTTTCCCTGACCCAGAAATTTCTACAGAGGGTACAAACCATGGATTTTGACTATGTCATCATCAGCCTGTTTAGTGTTGTTTAGTAGTCTTTACCATGACAAAATAGATAACAAAAATAAGTTAAGAAAATAAGGGTTCACTTTGTCTCACATTCTGACAGTCCAGTTCCTCACTGTGGGGAGGACAAGGCAGCAGGGATTGCTGAATGGTGTGACTCAGGTCACATTCTCCTTCTATTTGGGCCAGGAACCCAGTCAATGAAATGGTACCTCTCACAGTTAAAGCAGATCTTCCCACCTTACTTAGGATAATCTAGATAAGTTCTCACAGGTGTGGCCAGACGCTTATACAGCCAACCACATATAATGGGATAGATCACACAGACTGATAGTTATTAAAATACGCACTTATCCCAAACAGTTAAAGGCCATGAAAATAATAAAATGGTATTCTTATCCACACACACACACAAAAAAAAACCCCACAAAACTCATTCACTTAGACAATATATGTTACCCCCACACACACGCCCGCACAATGGGTTCTTTTTATTCTTTTGCAAGAGGTAACTTTTTTTTTTTACTTTCTCAGCATATTTCTAGAGCTGTGGGTTATAGAGCTAAGCATCTAAAATCCAAGGACAGAAGTGAGATGACTGTGAACTTTGTTAATATAATGTCTATCTGAAATAATTGGAAAAGGCAAAGGATTTATTCGTGTATCGTTTAATTATGCAGGTCTCTAGCAGCTATTTAAATGCATTCCACAAGAGAATCATTTCTAACTCCCTTATAAGGGCATGTGCTGTACTGGTAAATGGTACCCGACCAGTTGTATAAACAACACTGATTAAAAATTAGTTTTGGAATTGTTTTTTTTGAACTTCTAATTTAGCTCGGTAGAATCAAAATTACAATTGTCAATAGTGTAAAGGTGCAAGAACCATATTATAATAGTCACTCTCAAAACCACAAAATCCAGCCTTTCTCTGATAATTGCAGAATTCTTAAGTGTCCTTCAGCTTGATATGATGGGTATGTAGAACATAGTAACAATGTTTTTTTATTAGATATTTTCTTTATTTACATCTTGAATGATCTCCCCTTTCCCAGTTTTCCCTCCAAAAAAAAAAAAAAAATGTTCCCTCCCACCTCCACTTGCTCACCAATCCACCCTCTTCTGCTTCCTGGTCCTGGCATTCCCCTACACTGGAGCATAAAACCTTCACAGTACCAAGGGCCTTTCCTCCCATTGATGACCAACTAGTCCATCTTCTGCTACATATGCAGCTGGAGCCATGAGTCCCACCCATGTACACTCTTTGGTTGGTGGTTTAGTCCCTAGGAGCTCTGAGGGTACTAGTTAGTTCATATTGTTGTTCCTCCTAAGAGGCTGTAAACATCTTCAGCTCTTTGGGTCCTTTCTCTAGCTCCTTCATTGGGGACCTTGTGCTCAGTCCAATGGATGACTAATACTTCTGTATTAGTCGAGTACTATATCAGGCTCCTGTCAGTCAGCACTTGCTGGCATCCACAATAGTGTCTGGGTTTAGTGATTGAATATGGGAAGGATTCCCAGGTGGGGTAGCCTCTGGATTGTCCTTCCTTCAGTCTCTGCTCCATATTTTGTCTCTGCAACTCCTTCCATGTGTATTTTGTTCCCCCTTCTAAAAAGGATCGAAGTATCCACATTTTGGTCTTCCTTCTTCTTAAGTTTCTTGTGGTTTGTGGATTGTAACAATGGTTTTAATAGAATGGAACTGCTATAAAAGTCTAGATTATGGGAATTAAATAAACAATGAGTTGAAATCCACAGAGTTTAGCAAGCACACTTAAATCTAAAAAAAAATAGCGACATTGGGATACTAAGAATTAGAACTTGTCTGTAAGAGATCAAGTTATATATCTTTTTTGGGAGAGTTTTCTTTCTTCACTTCATCACATTTGTCTCCAGTTTCTTTTGGCTCAAAAACTGGAGGCTTTATTAAATTTCCACTATAATTAAAAATCTCAGAACAGTCAAGCCCCAATCCTAAATCTTTTGTGAACAAGGCATCTGAGTATCCTTGATCAGTAAATCCAGCAACATAACTTAGTATCCTCCCATCTTTTGAAAGTAATACTGTGGAAAAGGCTTTGATGCATGTTTTCCTCACAAAGGGAGGTATCTTGTCCACATCCAGCTTCAGAAATCTAGTCTAAATATGCTTCTTGTACAATATTGTCAATTGTCTCGTTAGTATTTTAATCCTGAATTAAGAGCCTCTACGGAAATGGCAAACCCGATTTTAACCCCTCTTCCTCCCTTTTACTGTATCTCAGTAGGAATTTCTCTACTCCCCATGACTCAAAATGTCACCTCTACTTCTGCCACTGAGCCATCTTTCTTGGCATCTTTTTCCTCTGAGCTCTAGCTCATCTTCAGCCATCTCACTGACTTCTGGCCTTAATAGTTCACGTGGTTTTCCACCAGTGTGTTAGTCTGAACAAGTTGGATCTCTAGGATTTTTGAAAACATATCAACAGATATACCACCTTCTATTTAAAAAAAAAAAAGATAGTTTACTCTTGATGTGCAGCTCTCTGGAATGGCTGCACAGTAAGGAAGCCAATTTGGTTTCAGCCTCATTGCAGTTGTGGATGGCTAGTACTCATGAATTTTATTGATGCTCATAATCATTATAACTGAAAGAGATGTTTTGCATGTACATATGCATGTATGCACACACATTTAAGCATATTCATGCACATGCAGAGGAAAAAGTCAGAATCAGCCTTACCATTTTTTTTCCTTAAAGAAGAAAACAGAGGCAGAAGGGAGAGTTTCAGATTATACACATAATTACCTGACTTGGCCCCTTCATTTTGCCTGGACAGAACACCTTGCACAAGACTAAAGGACAAAGCAGACCCTGAAAGCTTTAATTAGCATCTTATTGCCAGAATTTGCTGCTGGTTGTTAAAGGTAACAGTGGTTTTCCCTCTCCATGAACATTTTCTCTTCTCCCACTACTAATTGCCTTCATAGGTTTCCTCTAATGGTGTGCCTTTGTCCTTCACCTCACTCAGCAGTGTGAAGAAGACAAGAAGGAAATTATTAAAAATGGTGAGAGCTTGCACCAAAAATGGAGCTTTGATGATACCATGAATTACTGCCATTTTAATGACCCTTGTGGTATAGTTTTTTGCAAATAATTATGAATAAAAGTATCTTGGAGCCGTTGCCTGACCTTCCTTTCCATCCATAGAATCACTGAACCTGGGCTGGCGATCTGCGAGTCTTAGCAGTCTGCTTGTCTCTGTCCCCCAGAGGAGTGGGTTTACAGGTCCTCTCACAACCACACCCAGAGTTTTACAGAGTGTTGGGAGTTTGAACTGCATACAGAACAATTTGCTTGTGTTTGTACAACAATCTCTCTAAAACTCTGACCCACATTTCCAGTCCCTAGCATGCTCTTTCTGCACATAACTATGGGCTTAAAAATCAACAATGACCTGAAAATAATCCAAAAATTTTCTGCTCCTTCATCTCTAGAACTTTTCTTATTGAGGAGGGTCACCAAAAATAGTATGAATTTGGCCATTTGTCTTCAGATACACAAAACATGACCACATAGTTTCCCATCTATATGTGCCTCATGATAGTCAAGTATATGTACAAGATAGGAGAAAGATTTAAAAGTGTTAGCACTTGTGTGTGAAAGAATAGACTGACATTTTGAGAATCTGGAATCAAACATTCCTTCAGAATAGGAAATGACATGGGGAAGGTTAAAAAAAAAAATGGATCCGGTCAGTGCCGGACTAGGTCTTTTGTCCTAATCTCTTCATTTCCACTATCACCATAATGCTGTGAACAACACTGGGGAACTGTGAGTCTCAGGTCCATCCACTGCCCAACAACTCATGGCTCTCACAACTCCATCTGTAAAAGGATTTCTTACCTGTTCTGAGGAGTTAGGGGATTCTGACTCCTTTGTTGGGTGACTCCTGGCCCTGGTACTCATGGTGCACTGAAGAAAACTTTCTGAATGCAAAGATTTGCAAAGATTTCTGTATTGCTCTGAGACTTTCCTCGAAGAAAATAAAGGTAGATAATAAACGCATTGTGTTCAGTAGCAATAAAGTAGGCCTTCAATAAAGCCGCATTTTATTGTTGCACAAGCTGTTCTGGGATAACTCTATTCTAAAAGCTACAACCTTTAAACACAAGAATTCATAGAGGGAAAAGACTCACTGTTGATCCTAGCCCGCATACGACTTTCAACATGTAAAGTGACTGCCGAAGTTTGAGGTTATGAGAGTTCTCAAATCACTCAGAATCCTGAGACTTCTCTTTGGGCCTTATACTTTACTTGGGAATTATCAAGAATATGCCATTTGATGCCAAAGTAACTGCTCTGGAGAGATCTTTGTTTCATGCCACTGACACATTTCAGTTGTCCATTTAGACTCATGAAATGAAGCCCCAGAATGAGACTCTAGGTATCCAACAGTGTCCTGTGCAAGGGAATTTGAGAAATGGTGTATTTGTGGTTTATATAAAATGATAACTTTTTTTCAATTATTTCTAGTCTGGGATTACACAGAGAAGCATATTTTCCTTGGTAAATCACAGTGCCTGCTTCTCCCGTGGGGCAATTTTTTATGGTGGCCTTGTTTAGAAACCTTCATGTTTGTATTTGCCAAGGGGGCGATATGAAAATATTATTAGAGTTGTTTGGAAAAATCCTTATTTTCAGCAAAAAAAAAAAAAAAAAAAATTGCCCATTTACAGGGACAGTCTAAAAGAGTGGGATGTTTCTCACTCTGGTCTTCAGTGGTATAAGACGAACTCCAAGTGTGACAGAAGAGTTTGTCATAGAGGACAGTAGTAGATTTCACTTTGGTGTCAATCTGAATTATAGTTGGGTTTTTTCCTCACTGATAATGAGTGTGATACCTTTCTGCATGTTCTTACCAACCACCTGATTCTTTTGACAGAGGCTATCTCCCAATGTACGTTGAGATCCCAGCAATGAAAACACATTCCAGGTCTTTAATAGAGCACCAGGTCACCCAGGTCAGAACAAAATGGTAACAGCCGTATAAGTAAATCATTTCATGTTTGAAACTGCAGGGTTTTGAATAAAAAAATGGTCCCCCAAATGTCATATATTTGAATATTTAGTCATAAGAGAGAGGCACTATTTGAAAGCATTAGAAGTTGTGGCCATTCAAAAACCTAAGCCAGACTCAACATCTCTTCCTGCTTCCTGTGAATCTGAATGTATACATCTCAATTCCTTCTCCAACACTATATCTGCCTGTATGCTGCTATGGTCCTCGCCATGATGACAATAGACTAAACTACTGAAACTATAAACAAGCCCCAATTAAATCTGTTCTTTTATAAGAGTCACCATGGCCATGGTATCTCTTCACAGTCATAGAACACTGACTAAGACAGGAACCTAATTTCAAACCTAACTTAGAGCTCACTAAACATAATGGCAGCACATTCCTTTCAAATAAAACTCAGGGCTTTTAAGACCTATGTCAGGTGCTTAGGCTGCAAGCAGGGGAAAGTCTGAAAAGAATTAGTCATTAGTTATTTACTCATTGTATTTCTATAAATTCTACTTCTACTTATTAACAGAATAAAATAAATAAATATACACTCAGATAACATTGTGAGCTAACAGCATTAATCCTGTTATGTAAAACTAGGTATTTTCCATTGCTGGTGAGGTGGTGTGGAAATGCTCATTCATTGCTATGGCAGCAGCAATTGGTAAAGACTTATTCACATTTTTATTCAACCCAGAGATTTATCCTATGGAAGCAATTCAAGTTGAAACATAAAGCAATATGCTTTAAAATATTTATGGATATATCACCTATGACTGCAGAATTTAAATGAGTGGATAAATCTAACAATAGAGGTTAGTTGGATCAATTTGGTGGGTTAACTGCATGGAATATTATAAAGTCATTAAAAATAATTATGAACACTATGTAACAGCATGGAAAATATTTATGATATGCCATTGATTGAAAAAAGCAGACTATAAAATTACTATGATTGCTATAATTACGACAACATAAAATGTGTGTGTGTGTTCAAAAGATGTAGAAAAGTAATAAAAAATATTTTATGGTTGTGAAGATTAGAAGTAAAATATTCAACACTATATTTGTTTGAGTGCCTTTAAAACTATTGAAAATATTTGAGTGTGTGGGAGAGCCCTGAGTCAGCTAAACAAAGTTTGAAAGTTGATAGTTGCTATATGTGTGTGTGTGTGTGTGTGTGTTAAATGCATAAATATTCATATATGTATAAACATATATCCTCTGTTTCTATCTGTCTTTGTCTTTCTGTCTATCTGTCTGTCTGTCTGTCTGTCTGTCTGACTGATTCAGTCTCTAGGCCAAGACTTTCTTGCATTCATAAGCCAGCTGAAAAAATATATAGGTTAGAGACATTAGTGCAGCCTGCTAACGTCAGTTTCCTATCTTGAAGCAAGATGATAATGGCAATCTCAATCTCACAAAATTGCTGTGACAATGAAGAGACACAGTGAGGCTGTTACTGAGCCACTCAATAGAGGTTAACTCCTGTCATCATTTTATAGGGCATGGGCTTCTTCAGAAACTTGGAACTGAGAATGCTGCAGGAAGCTGCTTGTTTAATCTTAATCACCAAAGTTCCTTAATTTAAAGCATTGGGGTGCAGACGGAAGTTGAAGGTAATTAAACAAAAGTGTTGTTTGCAAAATGCCAGCAGTTTCCTACACATTTGTAAACCAATATAATGTTGACCGACCAAAATAGTCAAGAAAAAAATTCTACAAGGCTAATTTGACCAAAAGGATGATCTATGACAAGATAAACAAAAACAGAAATCTCTTTACACTCCATCTGGGAGTAGCTAAATAAAATTACTGATCCAAATTGTGCTCATAGTATGGAAATGCATGAATGAATTCTGATAGTCTTTCTCCTTTAAATCAAGACAGTGTGTGGCCTTTTCTGATGACATTGATTAACCTGGCCTGAAGTTTATGGCTTGTTGCTAGACAGATTCAGATCAGACATTTATGGTGCAAGCAACTAGAAGGTGTCATAGGATGGAATACCAGAGGTGGCTTCCTCTGTGACTCACAGCCTGGTGCTTTCTCGGGTTCCCACGCCAGATGGTGCTTTATCTCTTACTGAATTTGTAGGACACAATGTGTAGGGCTGTGGATAATTTTGATATATCATGTTATTCATCCCTTTGCATCCAAAGGGTAGATTTTAAACAGTTAAACTTCTCATTTGCCCTGACCAAAAAAGACAGCACATTGTCTTAGGTTACCCACCTAGTCTTACTTAGAAATCTTTACTGATCAATATAGATATGTATCAGAGCAGTGGAGAGCCAAGAAGCCTAACATTAAGAAAGCCTAAAATATTTAATGATGGATTTTATTAGCAAGTCTATAGGGAACTCCAGATACTTGCATATTTCTGGAAGGAATACAAATTGCTATAACTCACATGAAAGGCATGTTGGCAGTAATCATAAAAATTATAGATACATATAATATCATTACGATCATCGGGTTAATCCTGATAGATTGGCCCTCTTCTGTTCCTACAGTATCAGACACAGACTGCTCAACACACTTAGCACACCACACCCTTCTTCTTGAGTTGCTATGCCTTCCTATGTGCATGTTCCATGCCTATTCCATCTCAACCTCCTGCAAATGTTCGTTTCTATGTGTTAACCAGAGGCCCCTCTCTTAGTAGCTCTTCCAGCAGGCATGTGGAAACTACTGGAGTCCTCTTTTGTGAGGGCCAGGAGCATCTGGAGATGTATGTAATCCAGACAAGGTCTAATGAGATGACTCAGTGAGTAAAGGTGCTTGCTGTGAAAGCCTGGCAACCTGAGTTTGATACCAAGAAGCCACGTAAAGGTGGAAGAGGAGAACCATAAGTCATATGTATAAGGAATGGGTCAGATATCTCCAGTTTGGGAACATGGCCATTCTTCAGTTGGGTGAAGGAGAAGATAAATGTAGAAGGGCTTATTTCAATTGTCATATTTTGTCTATCTTAAATTGATTTAGAACATATCCATTTGTTGCAGAATACTCACATGGTTATTAGCTGCTGTCCTAAAGAGAGGTTCCAACTGGATTAAACATCTAACATTTTTATTTTGTTTCAGGAGATCTCTAGGTTTCTAGTCTCAAGATGAGTTTATGTCCTTATCCTTATTCGCATCAGGGGAGGGACTAGATGTGTATGCTGAGAGGCTGTTGGTTGGATCAAGCTAGAGACCGCTTAGCAGAGAGTGGAGATGATTTTTGTGTACAACAGAGATTCTAGGAACTTGAGAAAAAGATAAAAATGAGTTGCCTAGATTGGAAGGAGCCTTAGGAGGCTACAAAGCTCTGATAGGGTAAGCAGATGCCTTCACTTGATGAAGTGAGCTAGATAGTATTGCATCTATTTCCACAAGAAAGTAACTGCTTTATACCAAGAATATGCATTTGGTAGGCTCTAAGGGTTTTTAGACACAAGTAACTCCATTTCTGAGGGTTCTTAGACCAGTCCTCCTTGAATAACCCTCTCCTTTGGTGCTGCTAGATTGGGTCTTAGGGTAGTAATTAATTAAGGACAGAAAGAGTTCTACCAAACTCTAGGTGCCACCTGGGGGAAGCTTGTAGGGTCCCATGAGTTCCCTGTAAAGTAAAATTGCATTTGGGTACATCTGAGTTACAAAGATGAAAACTATCTGTGTCCACTTTGCCTTCCTCTTTATTGGAGTTTTCATAAAATATTCTAGTAGTAACAGTAGTTTTAGGGCCCACTCCTGAGTCAAGGCCAGCTACACAGGCTGTGAAGCTCTGTGTGAATTCAGACCGTGGAGAACGTTGTTCACAGAGCCAGGGGACATTCTACTGGTTGCACTCTGCATGGCAACTTTTCTTTCCTCTGTGATCATGTAACTCTAGCATCTTTAATTTGCTACCTACTATTCTAAGTAAATTATCTTTAAGTGTTACGGTGATTTTTTTTGTTAAATAGATAGCACAGGGGCCTCACGTTGTAGCCCAGATTGGCCTAAAACTCATGATGTTACAGCATTATCCCTGCCTCAGCTGTCTGGGGACTAGAATTACAAATGTAACTGAACATGCCCAATTTTCCATTTTTTAAATTTTCAATTCTATCTTTAAATATAAAGAAAAGAACACTTGTCTATATATAGGATCATCAAAGTTACACATGTTTCCATGCTACAGAAGCTGGCACACCTGGCCTCCATTCTACTCAGCACAGCAGAAACATGCAGTTGTTGTTATTCACTGTTTTGGAACACTAGGAGTTAGAGCAAGAACTCTGGGCATGCTCCACTACAAAGCTACACATGAGTCATGCCACTCCTTTTATTTTACTGCTTGATGTGTTTGCATTCTGCGAACATCTCCTCATTTGTTGACAAAGAAGTAGGGTGAAAAGACTCTGGGTTTTCTTCCTTCCTTTTCCTTTCATCGGTGTCAGTATCAGTGATCAGCTATCAGAGGAAGGTAACCGCCAAGAAATGATGACACGACTCACAGCTATGTTTTATGACTGCTGTAGGAAAGTAACCCAAACATACTGCCTTAGAATAATAGAGACTTACTTCCTTTCAGCCCCAAAGGGCAGAGGCCTGAAATGAGTCTTCAACATGTTTGGGGTGGTCTGTCTCCCTTCTGGAAGTTCTAAGGAAGAATATTTGTTTTCCTTTCAAATTTCAGAAGGACCCTTCAGATTTGGTGAAATCCAGGATAATATTCTCACCTCAAAATTAGCTTATTATGACCCATAAATTTCTCTGTAGCCTTATTTCTGTGTGTGTTTGTACTTTGTGTGTATGTGTGTGTGTGTACGTGTTTATGGGCAATAAGATGGGTTCTGCCTTGTGAATAAAAAGCCATCATTCTGATTACCACAAAGTTCAACATTCAAAATAAGTTCTGATTCAAAGAAAAAACTATGTGACTTCTGGGTCTCTCAATGTCCCCTCTTATTGTCATAGACATACTAGGCTTACTTTGTGCCCACTTCTGCTTTCCCCCAGTTCCAGGTAGTGAAGATCCATTAGTTTTATTTTCATGGGTCTCCCAGACACTATACTCTAGGTATCACGGAAAACACATTACATGTAATGTGTCTCTTCTCCTGAAGTGCACGCTCCTTTATCCCAAAAGACTTGATGCACAGGATTTAAACTAAAAGATAAGATATGAAAGATGTTAGTAAGAGTAACAACCAAGCTGGGAACCAGATTGAGAATCTTTCTGAGAGTGACACTGTATGGTGCAGACTTCCATGATGCCAACCCTGTCCTCATCTCCTCCAGCAGTATCATTCACAAGTCAAAGGCAACTGTCCCACACTTGTTAATGAAAGGAGCAAAATGGAAGCTGCCTATATATTAACAGCCAAAACAAATGTTTTCCATATATTTCTCTTTTTAACATATAAAATTTTAATTAATTCTATAAAGTCTTTACACATTTTCCTTCTTATTCTTGTGTACTCATTTTAGTATTTAATAAATATGTTTATTAATTTTTAGAACTTATACAATGTATTTTGATCATAGCTCATCCCAATTCCTCCTCTTAACTCCTCCCATCTGTATCTCCTCCTCCTCCTCCTCCTTCTTTCTCCCTTAACTTTGTGTCTATTTTTTTTCTTTTTTATTCTTTTCTTTTAGTAAATCACTGACTCTGAGTATGGTTGACCTACAAAGAGTAGGTCAACTCTTAAAGAAAACTGACTCCCTTCCCCCAGAAAGCTATTACCTGTCCATTGCTTCTCAGTTAGAGGTAGGAGCTTATGAACCTCTCTCATTCCATGCTAGAATATTAACTGTCTTGAGTTTGTGCATGCAATCATAGCTGGTATGAGTTCATGAACGCAGCCATCTTGTCATGCTCAGAAGGGACTACTTCAATATGGTCCTCCCTAACCTCTGCTTCCTACCATCTTCCTGCCTCCTTTTCTATGATGGTCCATGATCTTTGGGAGACGGTTATTCTATTGATGTTTCATTGATGCAGCTGAGCCACAATCAATTATTCTCTGCTCTTTGACCAGCTATGTGTGTCTGGGTTAAGAATGCACTGCATAATAAAACTCTGATGAGGTTTCCTCTATTCACAATACCTAAAACATGCAAACAGCCTTAGTGTCAATGAATGGTTAATGAAACCATGCTGTCTATATACAATGAAATTCTATTCAGCTGCAAAAAAAAAATTGAGGAATTTTTAGATAAATGTATAGAGATGGAAAACATTCTGACTGAGGTAATCTAGACCCAGAAAGATCATGTCACATATTTTCAATCATATACAGATTTTATTGTCAAATGTTCACATTTGTGTGTTTAAGTTAGAGTACCAGTAGAATCCAGAAAACTAGAAAAAGATCATTAGTAGAGAAGGAGAAGAAATATCTTAAGTGGGGTGGGGGATGGTAGCAGAAGTTAGGTGATATGAATTTGAAATGGAGATAATGAAGAGCAAGGGTTAAATGGCAAGAGGGATGAAAGAGGGTTAGTCAGGGAAGGAAGTTACAGGGAAGGACAACTAATAGGAAGAATGTCTAATAATGCCACATGAAAGCTTACAGTTTCATATGTTTCATGTTTATAGTCAGATTAAAGTGTTTAAGTGGAGTTACCCTATAGAAGGAATTATACTCATCCTAGAAGAAATAAGCCTTCAAATAAAAAGCTTATTGTCTAGTATGGGGTAAGACTCTTTGAGTGGTCAGAGGTATCCTA
The DNA here is from genome assembly GCF_008632895.1 of Mastomys coucha. Classification (NCBI taxonomy): domain Eukaryota; kingdom Metazoa; phylum Chordata; class Mammalia; order Rodentia; family Muridae; genus Mastomys; species Mastomys coucha. Next base: position 149,499,481 of record NW_022196904.1, read on the forward strand.
GAGCTTCCCAAACAGTAAAGGATATTGTCATTGCTTTTGTTTGCTGTGATGGTTTGAATGAGAATGTCAACCCTCAACACATACACAAGCCTTTGGCATTTGAATACTTGTTCCCCAACAGGAGACTCTTTGGGAAGGATCAGGAAGTGTTGCCTTGCTGAAAGAAGTATATTGCTGGGGGTGGGTTTAAGATTTTAAAAGCCTCTCACCATCCTCAGTGCACTCTCTGCCTCTTACTTGTGGATCAAGGCATGAGTGATCATTTTCTACTCCAGCTAACATATCTGTAGCTTGCTTCCTTGCTTCTCACCACAATGGACTCTTAACTATCTGTGACTATAAGCCAAATAAATCCTTCCTTCTCAAAAGTGCCTTGGTCATGATGTTTTGTCACAGCAATAGATCAGTAACTAATACAGAAGTTGGTACCAGAGAGTGGGCTATTGCTGTGACAAACCTTATAATGAAATGGAAAATGGGGATTTTGTACTGGAAAAGTAGTGGTGTTGTAAGAAGAGCTTAATGGACCAGCCTAATTGGATCTTGAAAGATAATAATGATGGGCTGTGAAGGCTCAGCTCAGGAAGATTCATAGGAAAACAATATTAGACTTGGAGTGGAATCATTCTTGTAGTATTTTGACAATGAATGTGACTGGTTTTTGCTCTTGTTCTAAGACTGCTAGAAGCTAGATTGAAAAAGATAATAGATGAATTACTTTGGTGGAGAATGTTTCAAGACAACCTGATACTGACACTGTCCTGTAGTTATTAGTAATCATTCTTTTGCAAGTCTACAGTGCAAAAAGCCCACGGGGTACAGAAATAAATAAGAAATGTACAAATTTTGGACTTCTAAATAATATTGAGACTGTAAAAACTGTCAAGACTTTTAAAGTTAGACTGAATACATTTTGCATTATAATATGGCCAAAGTCTGTGAAAGCCAAGAAATAGTGGTTTGAGTGAGATGTCCCTCATAAGTATTGGACATCTGAATGCTTGGTCACTGGTATGGGGGATGTTAGGGAGGGATTAAAGATGTAGAAAAGGTATGTCACTAGAGGTGGACTTAAGGTTTCAAAAGCTTTCTACCATCCCTAGTGTACTCTCTCTCCCCGCTTGTGGATCAAAATGTGAGTGTTCAGCTTCTGCTCCAGCCAAATAGTCTGCAGCTTGTTGCCTGGCTTTTCACCACAATGGGCTTTTAACTATCTGGAATCCTAAGCCAAATGAATGCTTTCCTCTAGAAGTTGCCTTGGTCATGATACTTGATCACTGCAATAGAATAATGATTAAGACCACCAGAACTTGATGGTAGTGTAAGGTCCTATTGCTTAGGACTCCACATTCATTGGCCACCAGACACGGAGAAATCAAGTTGGCTCTGATCAGAGAGCTTCTTGCTAGCTTGTAGTTTGGTATAAACTACGCAGGATGGTGGGGAAAAATCATCAATGCAACCCAAATATAAATTCTACAAATGGCAAAATATTCCCACGGATATAATAGGGACATAGCTGTTACAGGAGAAACCAATTAATTTCTGGCTGGATTAAAGATACTTTATAGGAGAAAATATACTGAAAATCTAGCCAGAAATCCATAAGTGTATGTTCATGGGCCATAGGGGTGAACTAACTACTATTATTTTGCTAAATGGACATAATATCAAACTGCCCTTTAGGTTCATACCCCTCTACCCATAGATTAGTCCGGCTATCAGACTTAACAATGAAGTTCCAAAGATTTCTTAACTATTCATTTTCCCTTACCAACAGAACCATACATGAGCTTTCTCTGGTTAATTGTTCATTGTTAACATAATGTTTGACTGTGGAGGTGAAATAACCTTTCTTTTATAAGTTGCCTTTATCATGATGCTTGTCACAGCAGTAGAAAAGTAGCTAACACACATTAATTGTACTTCCTCAAGACCAATTACAAAATACAATATTGAATTCTGAGTATATAAAACTATAAAAAGTTTGTGAAGACATTTTGAAATTAGAATTGTTCTGAACTCAGATGCACCTATTCTATATGTATGTGTTCATAAGCATCTTCCTTCACATTTCATTGACTATACAGTATAATGAGCTAATTATATAAGTACAACTGGCACAGGTCTTTTTTTTCAAATTACATAATTCGACAAGTACAACTTCCATATACAGTTTAAGCTCTGGAATTGACTTAGGTAAGTGCATAGCGTCATAGGTGGGAGTATAACTCTATAGAGTGGTGGAGACGAGCTGATTAACCATGAGCTATCATCATTGCCTGAGTGCCTTTCCTTACACAAGAATATGTCAAACCAGGCTGTCTTACAGAAAATGGAAAGCACCATTTAATTTAGACATGTGATGCAGAGGAAATTGGTTTTCAAATACTTCATTCTATTTCAAAGGAATACCCTCAAGTGTTTCCATTTCCTTCAGGTCTTTATTATATAAACTAGGGGACTAAGGAGACTATTTATTTGCTGTCCTTTCAAGTGCCACTGTTACTCTGAAGTTTTGCCCACACTCCATGTGGGGCTAGCCACACCTTCAGCTCTGTCTGTTATGTAATCTAACACAGCATTGATTATATAATATCAAATTGTTTCTATCTTATTTCTGATTTACAATGCATTCTACAAATATTCCTGAGCAGATCTGTTCTCAAAGCCTATAGTTGTACTCTGGTCTTCTGCCTTCTTATGAATAGAGCCTTACTTTACTGTGTAATTGGGTTATATTTTCTCATTTAAGAAACTTAACATTTATACTTTTGCTGAATGGTCTCGTCAAGACATTTCAGTGTATGCCCACAGCTTGGCAGAGTACTAGGCACATGGGAAGTATTTTATGTATTTGCTATTACTTTTTGACCTTAAATTTCTATATAAATTTCCATTGTTAGTAAACATTTCGTGTTTTTGCAAAGTTTGGTTTACTGATAAACATATATTCATTTAATATTGCTGCTACCTTAGGGTCACAACAGAAACCACTATTAACTTGTTATTATAGTAACCATCATAAGACTTTTTATTATGAATAATTACTTCAATAATCACTTCTATGTAGTATTTAAATGAAATTACCAATTGGAAACTTTGAAATGAAGTTTCATATTAAGTTATCAAAAAGTATCTAATGAGTTGAAATATGAAGCTGCAATAAAAAAATTCAAGTGATTGTAGTGGGTTGGCCTAATGCTTCTTGTAGTATATTGCTACTTTGAGGTCCCCAAGGCTTGTTGCTCCAAAGACAGAGTCTGCACATAAAACATGGAGTGACTCTGCACCCAGCTAATGGTGATTGGTAAATAAAGATGCCAACAGCCAATAGTTGGACAGAAGGCACACGGGTATGGTTTAGGTTCCTAGGCTTGGGACAATGAGGAAGAGAGAAGAAAAGAGAAGCCACCATGGGTTAGCTGAGACATAAATGCATGGCTGTGAGGACTGCCCAATTGGAGTTAAGAGTAGCTCAGAAGGAACATAGAAGATAGTAAGTAATAACTCAGCGTTATTGATAGGAAAGTAGATTCTAACAACATGGAGGGTAGACAGGTGCCCAGCTATTGTGCTGATTAAGGCATAGTGTAAATATAAAGGCTGTGAATGTGAGTGTGTCTTTCTTCCAGGATCTCAATAACCAAAGGTGGGGTAGATGCCCTGGGCCAGGATTTTAATAGTTTTTATTAAAAGTGATCATTTCATTTCATTACTAAGTTGTGAGTCATATGAACTCAATATTGCTTTTGTATTAAGCAACATGGGGGATTAGGACCCTGAACTCTTTGATTTTAGAATCAATATTATCAGGAAAGCTAAAATACTGTAGATCAGTCCATGATCTAGATGAATAACTATCCACCTCACTAATTACATTCCATAAACAACTTCATCCTTATATAAATCTCAGTAGTGCTTGGTATCAGCATCCATCACCCTAACAAACTCCTGAGATAGCAGCTGGAGAGATGGCATAGTCAGAAAAGTGTCTTCTACAAACTCATGAGATCCAAATTTAATCCCCAGCACCTATGCAAAGTTAAAAAAAGAAAGAAAAAGGCCAAGCCTGGAGTGGCAGCTTGCACATAGGAGGCGGGGGGCTGCTGTCTATCCTGCCTACCCAAATTTTCTGTTCAGTGAGATACCCTATTTTAGTGGTTTAAATAAGAGTAACCTCCATAGACTCATATTTTTGAATGCTTAGTCATCATGGAGTGGCATTACTTGGAAGGGATTGGGAACTGTGGCCAGGTTAGAATAGGTATGGCCTTGTTGGAGGGAATGTGTCACTGGGCTTTGAGGAACCCAAAAGCCAAAGGAAGGCTCAGTGTCATTTTCTTCCTGTTGCATGTAGCCAGAAGTAGAACTTGCAGGACCATGTCTGTCTATATGTCACCATGCTCCCCTGCCATGATGATAGCAGACTAAACCTCTGAAACTGCAAGCAACTAACCAATTAAACGCTTCCCTTTATAAGAGGAGCCAAGGTTACCTACCTCAAATAGTAAAATAATGAATGATTAAGACAGACTCAGTGCTATGTATAGTCTCACTATGTAGTGCATGTGAACACACACATATACACACACACTGACACACAAAATCATATAATGAGGCATGCATACATATACATACATAAATACCTGAGACAATCAACCCATACAGGCAATCAACTCACTGAGGCTCATGTATTCTAAAGTGTCAGCCCACAGTTGTTTGGTCCCATTGCATTTGGGGAATGTGATATGAAGCTACACTGTGGTGGGAATTCCTAGTGGATTAGAAACTACTTCCTTCATGCCCACCAAGCAAAAGTAAGAAAAAGGAAGAGATAGAATTCCCACTGTCTTGTCTGAAGGTACGTCCTCAGTGATCAACAAGGTTCCCACTAGGTACAAACTTCCAAATGTATCACCTTGGGAACTAATATATGAGCTTTTAGGAGATGATCAAGGCACAAATTAAAACAACATAATTCATATATTAAGCCATGAACTATATCCTTCAACATGTTTGTATTTTTCCTGAAATTATTACCTTTCTTAGCATTATTTTGATTTGTTTAATTCTTTATTTTGACCATGTTCCAGAGTTCACTTCTGGTAATGCCTCAAAAACAACTTCTTGGCTTATTTTCCACCAGGATTCAGCTAATCCTCAAAGTCCACCAGTCATCATGTGGGTAAATGTATAGGATTGTCTCAGAGCTATCATGACAATGCTGGGTGCCCGTGTGACACCATTGTGCATGTCTTGCCAGCACACTAATTGATGTAACTCAACGTTGAACTGGGTAATACTAGGGATTAACTTTCTCATTCAGTAGCAAGCATAGTAATAGAGATGAAGTTCCCAGGTGAATACTAGCTTGATGCATTTTTAAACAGTCATATGGAAACCTACTGAGAAGCTTCTTAAAATATGTACATAAATAGAAATTTAAAAGAATACAAATGTAATATTTATTATGTATATTTGTTGTACATGGTACTTTTTTACATGAGGATCATTTCATACAAGTATATAATATACATTGAACATATTTCTATACCTTCCTCCCCTCACCCTTTTCTTCCCCATCCTATTACTTTGTTCCCCTTGACCATTTTACTTCTACTTTCATATCATATATATGTATGATTCTATGTAACTATACAAAATCTAAGAACCATAAAGGAGAGAATATATGTAGCATTTTAATAGGATTTTTCTATCTGAAAATGGCTTAATTTCTTTAATATTATTATTGCTACTTGTATAAATTTTCCTGAAAACAATACAACTTCATTCTTCTTTATGGCTAAAAGAAAAGTCTATTGCATTCATATATCACATTTTTTTATCATTTTTTCTGTTTTGGGGCACATATGTTGACAACATAATTTTACTATTGTGAATATTGATGTAGTAAAAAAGATTGTGCAAGTGTCTGTGTGATAAGTTGACTTCATCAACTTTTCCTACCATATAGAAATTGGGGAGATAAATATATTTAATAGTATTTAAACATTTCATGATGTATACATGTATCAAACAATAACATAGTAGCCCATTAGTTAGAACAACTTTACATTTTACATGTCAGTTGGAATATATCAAGAACATGTATATTCCATATACACATGTGTTGGAGATTGGTTCTAATGCTTTGTCTTAATTCAGCCTCCCCAAAATGAGAATCTGCATGACCAAATGCTGAATTTTCCTGTACTCAATTGGTTTTTGATTTATCAATTAAAATACAATGGCCAATGGCTCAGCAGGAAGAAAGAAGCAAGACCTATAGGTTTCCAGGAGAAGAGAAAAGAAAGGAAGGGACATGAGGAGAAAGGGTAGGACACATCACTCCAGGAAGGAACAAGAGGGAGTAATGCCAAAATGTAGGTACAAGAAGAAAAGTGGCCCTGAAAAGGCTGGCCAGAAGCATCTTCAGCAACAAAGATAGGGGACTTCCCAGAAGCAAAGATAAAATATGGATTTAGGATGTGTTAAGCCAGGAATATTGGAGAGGAGTGTTTGGTGGCGGCAGGGAGTTTAGAAGTGCCCAACCATTGAGCTACTCAAGGCACATCAAAATAAAGCTGGTGCATGTGCACACACACACACACACACACACACACACACACACGCATGTGTGCATGTGTCTTTCATTCACGAATCCAGAGGGCTCTGGTGAGTGACTGGGAGCATGACCTATGGGGAGCATAGAGTGGATTAACCAATTCGAAGCTACATACATACACACACACACACACACACACACACACACACACACACACAAGAAAAGATCAAATGAGCAATTAGAAAAGAGAGGGATATTGTAATAGCCATTTCAGATGATTCTTGATATTCTTTTCATATCCTACTCTTAAATAAGTGGTACCTTCTTAAAGATTAATTATAGTATTGAATCTGCAATCTTGTGGCCAAGGAAGCTTGTTACCTAATGAACAAAGACAATGACATGACCCAGGCACACTAAGATTCCACAGTTCCTTTAGAAGGACATTCCTTTTTTTTTTTATTAGATATTTTCTTTTTTTTTTTTTTTTTTT
>NW_022196904.1:149506551-149570660 GCF_008632895.1 Mastomys coucha
TCAAACTCAGAAATCCACCTGCCTCTGCCTCCCAAATGCTGGGATTAAAGGCATGCACCACCACTGCCAGGCTATTTTATTTACATGTAAATTTCTCCTTTCCCAGTTTCCCCTCCAAAAAACAAAGAAACAAACAAAAACAACAAAAACAAACCCCTGTTGCCTCCCCCCCTCCCCATGCCTGCCACCCCACCCTCTCCCACTTATTGGCCCTGGCATTTCCCTACACTGGGGCACAGAACCTAGAAGGACATTCCTACATGACTTATAACCTCCTTTGAGCTTCTGTCTCTTACGCATTTGAGTGTGCAGATTCAGCCACCTACTAATGGATAAAGCTGGGGAACAAGTTTTTAATGCACTTTTTGAGACATTATTAATTCATATTCTATGAGTGGCACACCCAAATTAGTGGAGAAATAAAAATATTAGACATGATAGGATCAAGAATCCTCATGGTCACAGTGGTTAAAGATTCACCTGTTCTCCACAGCATCTAAAACCTCATCTCGGTGGTTTGAATGAAAAGCTAGGACAACTCACTTTAGGAATTATGCCTGGTGTCTGTGAGGGGAGTGTGTCAAGGATGCATCTCGACTCACATGTTTAATATCTAAAGCCATTTGAATAGGGGAGTGGATGACTCATGACGTTACTGACTCTACTTAGTTTGGGCGCCTTCACAACATGGAGATCTCAAGATCTGTCTTGAAGGTGACCACTTCTCTTAGAATCAAAAGTCAGGAAACGGAAGACAGAAACTGGCATAGCCATGTCCAATCTATTCTATTGGTTTGGAATGTCACAGAGGAAATCTTCATCTAAGGGCATTTATGATGAAGGAGTAGCAATGAAGCATGCAAAGAAGCATGTGAGATAAAAATTGTGATCATCCACAGGGTAAAAGAGGTGGGCCAATGGTAATACTACTCTAAAAATCGCTTTTTGAAAATATTTGGGGAGCATTTTGGTGTTCTTACAAGATCTCATGGGCAAAATATAGTCTACTACCTATTTTATAAGTAAAAGTTTATTGTTAGTCAGCCACACACATTTGTTTAGGTACAATTTATTAATGATTTCATGCCAAACTCTAAAGCTGAGTCATAACAACAGAGATTTTGTGGCCCATAAAAATCTAAAACATCTATTATTTGTTTTTTTCGCAGTAAAAAGAAAAGGCAGCCCATATTCTATAAAGTAAAAATTAATTGATTTAACAATTGCAGAGTTGGAGTAAAAAAAATAAAAAACTCTAGAGCCACATGTAAGCAATAGTAAACAAATGTACTTATAATTCAAATTAATAAGGTAACTACTCTGAGGGGAGAAAAGAAGTAATTAAAGAATGTATTAAATTTAATGTATACCTGTACACCTTTTGACTAAGAAGAGATGGTCATGTAAACAAAGCTACATTGCTTTTGTAGGGGGGTGTGTGTGTGTGTGTGTGTGTGTGTGTGTGTGTGTGTGTTTGTGTGCGTATGTGATTGGTCTAGAAATTCTGAAATTAATCTATTGTATTATAAAATGGATCAAATGGCTGGAAGTGCTAACAATTTTGGAAATACTGGTCATCATGGCTGAAGGACACTGTAAAGTGGATAGAAAGGTAAGTCAGGTATTGGGTTAAATCTGTAGGATCCATTGGAGTGTATATCAGTATTTGTCACTTTGTCAATATATAATCTATACCTCCTAATTCTATTATGCCTATATTCAGTGACACTCAGTCACTTAGTATTGACAAAACTGTTTAGTTTCCATATATAACACTCTAAGTAGAATTCTGTTCATTATTTTGTTTGCTGTTTGAAGGATGGAAGTCAGGTTTTGTGCATGTTAGCTAAGCAAGGGCTCCACCACTGAGCTGTATCCTCTGCCCATGAATACCATTTTCTCTTACAGGGAACATGAGCTTCTTGTAGATAGGACAAATACCAGAATTAAAGAGGAAATATAACACAAAGGATACTGAAGTCACCTTGTGCCACAAAGCAAGAAAGTACTCAATAAGTAAGGAATGAATACCTAGGCACATCAAAAGAACACAGGACAGTAGCCTGCAAAATTGCAGTCTGACAAAAACAAGGGATGTCTAAAACTTGTTGTAATAGTCTAAGGAGCCAAGACAGTTACATATAATGTGCCACCCTAAGCAGAGTCCTGCAACACAGAAAGGAAATTAGAGGGAATCTCATGGGACTCAGAGTGTAGTTAATAGCAATGACCAATACTAGCTTTTCAGGTGCTATGAGTGAGTGCAGGGCATACAGAAATACTCTATTGGGTTTTACAATTTTACTGTAAAATGACTTTAAATCCAGTTTTTAAAAAAGATACTTCAGAAATGAAAAACCATAAGACCTGCCCTGCAGAGACAACCATTGTTTCAATTAGGACAATTGTATAATAACAGATTATAGTCTCGTTAATAAAATAGGACTCCATAAGTCTATACTGAGAATAAGTATTTTTATATTTTATTCAAGAAGGACTCTTCCTTTCTGTGGAAGGCCAACTCATGAGTCTGAAGAGAACACACATTGAAAGACCTTCCACTCCTCCACAGAGTTAGGAGAGGTTTGGGCCAGAATCTTCAGTAGGTACTAAATTTATTCAAATTGGAATTTGATGAAAATCATACTTTTATACTCAATAATGTTTTCACAGAGATGGCTTATGATTATGGGCAACTGAAATCAGCTCTTCTGATGAGGAACAGGTGGCTCCACTCCCTACTCTATCACCAGGACTTCGTGTAGCAGTCCACCCATAAAGACATCATCAGACCTAATCACAAGGAAACATGAGAAGCAACAAACATGGAAGGCTTCTATTGTTAAAGCACATCAGAGTCATTAAAGATAAAAGGGGAGGGAAAGGCTGCTTCTTGTAAAGGAGCAGGGAAGGACTAAGATAAAAGATGTGTCACAAAAGGCAGAGGACAAGTGACAGAAACATGAATGTAGTCTGAAATTATACCCCAAATATGTATTTCTGTTGATGTCCCCAAACAAGAAGGCTGTAGCTATGAAAGAGAGTATCCTTGTCTTTAGGAAAAATACAGTGAAGAAATGTTAAAAGGGAAAAGAATAGTGCATAGAATCTGTCTTCAAATGACTCAGAAAAAAAAGCAATGAGAGAATGAAAGGGGAAAATCATAAATCAACTTTGTACTTTGTACTATTCTTGCAAGTTTTATTTGGGTTTGAAATTAAATCTAAAGGGGAAAACTAATGGGTAAAAGGCAAATAAACCTATAAACATAAAGGGGAAATTGGGAATATGTTGTAGTTTATTACTAACTTTTATTAGGGTTTACATTTTTATTTTACATGTAATGTGTGCCAATGTGAACATGGGAAGTTCAGAAGACAACACATGGGAATAAGTTCTCCCCTTCCATTTGAAATCAGGTCATCAGGCTTGGCACCAGGTAATTACCAAACTAACCTTCTCCCCTACTCACTAGCCCAAGATATGTGTGTGTGTGTGTGTGTGTGTGTGTGTGTGTGTGTGCGCGCGCGCGTGTGCATGTGTGTGTGCGAGTGTGTGTGAGTGTGCATGTGTGTATGTGTGTGCATGTGTGTGTGAGTGTGTGTCTGTGTATGCATGTGTGTGCATGTGTGTGTGCATGTGTGTGTATGTATGTGTGTGTGCATGTGTGTGTGTATGACATGTGTATACATATTTTTAAAGCTATGTGTACAGTTGGAGAGATGGTCTAGTGGGTTGTGACTGTTTGATGCTCTTGCAGAGGCCCAGACTGCAATTCTCATCATCCACATCAGAGAGCAGATAACAGTTACAACTTCAGCTCCAATGGATAAGGCAGCCTATCTCTGGCCTCTGCAGAAACAAGCAAACATTCTTTTCAGCACTCTCAGACACACATTCATACACATAAATAAAGACCAGAAAAAAATCTTTAAAAAAAATCTGTCAACATGACTGATCAAAATGTCAATAAATGTTAACTTTTTTCCTGATTGATTAATATAACTACCTGAAAATCACTGTAAAAAATATTTGAATTAGAGAAACAGTAACTACCATTTTTCTCCCCTTACAAGGTAAATAAAATAAACATTTAATATCCATTTCTCCCAAAATAAAGAAACAAAAAATATTTGAGGGTTTGGATCATGAGCCATGCTTGTATTGGCTTCTCTACCTGGTAGCTATGAGTTTTATAATAGCTAGAAAAAGGTACAGCAAGGAAGTTTGTGGTTTCATAAATGAATGAACTGAATAAATGGATTAGATGTGTGTGTGTATGTGAATGTGCATGTGTGTTTATGTGTGAATGTGCGTGTGTGTGTGTGTGTGTGTGTGCATGCACATGTGTACATAGAGTGAGAATGTTCTAATACTTAGCTCTTCCTTTAGTTCCTGAGAAACACCAGGAAAAGATTATTGCTAAATGAAGTAGTGGATGAGCCTCTTTCCTTGAAGAATCTGCAATAGTTTTACAATATGTTCTCTTACAGCACACGAGTGTACTTGGACTCACTCAGATTAAAAGATATGGTGTAAGTACACTTCCGCCTAACAAGTGAGACAAGATTTTGAAGCAAAAAGACACTAAGAAAATCTGAACTAAGACAGTCTTCTAGAGCTGAGTTGATGCAGATGATATATTCTGTAGGTGTGACTCCTTAACAATCCTTCCTCACCAAGTCACCCTTTCAGACACAATGTTTAATTGTTAATCTGTTTAATTGTTTATTATTTCTCCTTTTTGTTCATAGAAAATTAATAGGATTTCTCCTTTACTTCAACCAAGGAGTTACATCTTATTTAACTCACGATTTAAAAATAAATGCACAAAATCTTGCTTCCTTTACTATAAACATTAACTGATAATACAAGTTCAGACTCAGTCTTTGACATGTGCACAGTCACCTCTCTTAGCTTGAGGTTTCCTTATAAAACATAGCCCTACCCTTCTCTGTCCTTGGAGTCTCATCTATTACCTGTCCAGAAGCAAAGTACACTCAGCGAATCTTCTGCCTTGTTTACACAGGGAGGATGAGCAGCTCCAATGAAATGACTATTCTCCAAGTCACCATCTTCTCACACTTGAGCTAACTACCCTTCAACTGCCTAAAGTGATGTGTAAATTCAATGCACTCCCTGTAGATATATATCCTATTAGCATTTCTTCTGTAGAAGTATTTTGAAGAACTCTGAAATTTTGGTGGAATCTTGAAGCATCCTAAATGACTAACAGAGTTTTGAAGAAAATCAAAACAACATAAAAACAAAGTAGGAGGCCTCACATTTCCTCCTTTTGAAATCTATTACAAAGCTACAGTAATCAGTTTGGTACTGTCATAAAGCCAGATGTACAGACAAGGGATGAGATAGATGACACAGTAAAGATCATCAGATGATCTTGATAAAGGCACTAAGACAACATGTGGGGTGGAGGAGAGTCTCTTAAAGGAAACTAGAGAAATGAACAATCAAAGGCAAGAGAATGGAATTGGACACAGGACGTGCTGAGCGGGTACTCACCAATTGAGCCTCTCTTCGGCCACAAATTTTGTAGCTTATATATCTCAAATTTACAACTCCTATAACTCAATAACAAACAAAAACTTTGTTTTAAATGGAAAATGGACTTGAGAAAACATTTCTCTAAAGAATACACAAGTGAAAATCAAACCATGATCTGAACTAACAATTATAAAAATGCTTATAGCTGTAATTTGGAGGCTACCATCCCCTCAATGCCCTATGAGGATCCTTTCAGCTTGCCCCTGTTGAAGGGCACCAGAATCTTTAAAAAGAAGGGCTTGGCAGGACTCCTATACTGAGAGTACCTCTCTAAGCAAGATAGTAAGACTCCAGTCTTTTACAGTGTCCATGAAGTTAGTGGCTTACCCTAGCACTATGATCTGTTAATACAGGTCCAAATCAATGAGAACAATGGATATTGAAATAAATAGCCTGAAATGGTGAGCCCAAACTACCATTTCTTTTTCTAAGCAGATTATGAACTTAAATATTGTAAATCGCACTGACAAATGTGTCAGCATCCCAGTGAACCATCACCCACATCCAGTAGAATATCTGTTATTAAAAAGACCATAAATATTAAGTTATTATATTGTTTGTGAGAACATAGACCAGTGGAGTTGCTGCAGAAAATGGCATGGAGCTTCCTGAAAAAAAGTCTCAAAGTGGGATTAACCACATAATCCAACCAGCCCAGTCATGGAAATATATCCGAGCTATTGAAGACAGGATCTCAAAGAGGACTTGTAGCCATGCACAAAGCACACTACCCACAAGAGACAAATATGGAAGCATGTTCTCATGTATAGAAGAGTGATATGTACATTGAATGGTATACATAGAATGGGATATACAAATATTCAAACATTATCTGGTTTTTCCAAAACAGAAAACCATATCCTATATAGTAAAACAGGATAATATTGAGAAATACATACTAAATTAAATAAGGCAAAAAGACAAGCATTGTTTCCACTCAACTAAGAAATGGAGTTCACAGAAAGTAAAAAGACAGAAAAGAGAGAAGGACATTTTGCCAACCAGTGGCCATCACATCGACTGTGCAAGATGAAATGCTCTGGAGACTTGCATCATGACATGACTACGACTTATACTATTGAACTCTGAACCTTAAAACCTGTAAGACGACAAACTTGTTGTTATGCTGTATTGTTGGTTTTGAAACTGCACATAATTTTTTATAAATAAAATAAAAAATAATACAATTCTTTGAAATAATTAATTTTTGGCTTCTATAAGTATATAAGTATCTCAACAATCTCAAGGCTAGGGGAGCTCTTCCCTGGACATTTCGTATTATTTCTGAGAGGTTTGTAACCACTTTGAGTTCTGTCCTAGAAGGAAGTGAGTGATAGAATCTTTAAGACCTGTTTCTTGATTCAGCCTGACCTGACTAAGCCACAGGCTTCTCCTAGGCATTATCTTGCATCATTGAGTCTGGCTGAAGCTGTTCTCCACTGTTTATATATTTTCATTTTAGGGCTTATCATTTCCATTTCTTCAATTAATTTTGTAAAAAAGTGTCCCTTACTTAATGTCTAATTGCATAATAGATTATTTATGTGTTTACTGGCACTCATTCACTGTACATAGTGTTGGGTTTCATGGAGGCAATTTCTTTTGAGTATTTTATTTAAGTTTTGTCTTAATGAGGTCCCATGTGCCCTCTCTTTACTGCTTCACACCCCTTCCTGACATAGTCTATGTCTTCCTCCCTTGTCTCCTGTCATATACATTATATTACATTATGTTTATTACATTATATTATATATTTTAGGCCCAGCACATGAAAGAAAACATGCCACCAGTCTGAGGCCAGCTTGTTTTGTTCAATATTGTGTATAAAGTATAAAAGTTTCTTTTATGTACTATTACACAGAAGAAGAAGTGTGACAGAGGGATGGCTCAAAAGTGTTTGGGGATATTTTTCTATCCTATGAAGTGAGCTTTCACCAAGATCCATATTTGCTTCATCTTTCTGCTAACCAGCTCTGGTGTCTGTCTTCAAAGTTTCCTCCTGTCTGAAGATAGGTCCTGGCTCGGAAATGCAGGTGTCATAAAGGCTTTCCAGGCAGCTGGCAAGAATAGGATAAGAGCCCCTCTCCCATCTCCACTCAACCACTAAATTCATTCTCTATCCTTTACTCTCCCTACATCCCTACCTCTGATCCTCCTTCCCAGTTCCCCTCCTCACACCCTCTCCCACCCATTTCCTTCCCTCCATCCACCTCTGATACATATTATATTTCTTCCCATGAGAAAGATTCAAGCATCCCCCTTAAGCCCTTCTTGTTATTTGGCTTCTCTGGGTCTGTGGATTGTAGTGTGGTTATCCTGTACTTTATGGCTAACACCCACCTAAAAGGGAGTACATAACATGCATGTCATTTTGAGTCTGGGTTACCTTACACAGGATGATATTGTCTAGTTCCATCCATTTGCCTGAAAACTTTGTGATATATGTGTTTTTCAATAGCTGAGTAGTATTCTATTGTGTAAGTCAACCACATTTTCTTCATCCATTCCTTGGTTTAGGGACATCTAGATTCTTTCCAGTTTCTAGCGATTACAAATAAAGCTTCTATGAACATAATTGAACAAGTATCCTTAAGGGATGGGGGAGCATCTTTTCAGTATATATCCAGGAGTGGTATATCTGGGTCTTGAGATGGAACTATTTCCAGTTTTCTAAGAAACTGCCAAGTTGATTTTCAGAGTGATTGTACAAGTTTCCACTCCCACCAGCAATGGGGGAGTGTTCCTTTTGCTCCACATATACCCACAAAATCTTCAACCCAAACTGTGTCCTGCCTATAAGATGTACAGGAAAAGAAGTGGAGCAGAGACAGGAGGGAATGGCTAACCAGTGACTGGCCCAAATTGAGACCCATCCCATGGACAAGAACCAACTCCTGTCACTATTAATGAAACTCTGTTATGCTTGCAGACAGAATTTTAGCATGACTGTCTTTTGAGAGGTTCCACCCAGCAGTCAATGGAAACAGATGCAGAGCCTCACAGCCAAACATAAAATGGAACTCAGAGAGTCTTGTGGAAGTTAAGGGAAGGATTGAAGGACCTGAAAAGGACAGGAACTTCACAAGAAGATCAATAAAGCCAACTAATCTGTACCCTTGGGGGCTCCCAGAGACTGAACCACTAACTAAACAGCAAACATGGGCTGGACCCAGGTCTCCTGTACATATGTAGCAGATGTGCAGCTTGCTATTCAAGCACATTCTCCACAACTGGAACAGGGGTTATCACTGAATTTGTCACCTGCCTGTGAATGCTGTTCCTCTACTAGGGCATCCTTGCCTTGCCTTTGTAGAAGAGGATATGCCAAGTCCTCTGATGACTTGATGTGCCAGGGTGGGGTAATACCCGCCAAGAGTTCTCTCTTCTCAGAGGACAAAGGGAAGCAGAGGGGGAAGAGCTGTGTGAGGGAGAACTGGAAGGAGAGGGGAGCCGATACTGGGATGTAAAGTCAATAAATAAATGAATTAACGAAAAAAAAGTTGACATTCTCCACCTTATATTGCTTGCCTCACCTGGAAGAAGAGAAATGGATTTGGAGTTAGCAATTACCTATCTCTGCTTAGTTAAAAAATAATAATAAATTTGCTAAAATTAGCTAAATTGGTTGCAAAACACATTGATTTTTACTATGAAAGACCCACAGAACTGATATTTTTGGTGGACGTATAAGTGCTATTGCCTTATAAGATGAGGAGCCAGTAAGGTTTTATATGTTTCATAAGCTATTTAAAATTGACCTATTAGAAATGTCAAGAAAATTAAAATTTATTTAGATATCATACAGAATGCCTTAAGAATATTATTTAATTAATTTTAACTTATTAAAAAGAATGATTTTGTTTCCTTAACTTTTCAAAGAAAAATTTATAGGTATGACACAAATGCCATTCTGCAGAACTCGGTGATGGTGGAGAATGTGTGCAAAGGCCTGAGAGCCTCCTAGCCAACAAGATGAACCTCAAACATCCCCTATAACTAAAAGAAATAGGAAAGAAGTACATGTGTTAGAAAACTGTGCATCCAAATGAGTCATCTTTCAAAGCTGAAAATCCAGACTACTGTTTTTACAACTCTTCTAGAAATGGGAACTGGGGCAGAAGTAAAGCATGGCCTCTGGTTATAGTCTATAAACCTATGGAAGCTTTCACTTCAAGAGGAACATTACCGAAGCTGTGCATTGTGGCACATACTTGTGATCCCATCACTTGCAAAGCTGAGGCAGGAGGATTTCAAGTTTGAAGTAGTCTGGCCTACATGTAGAGAATTTATCTCAAAGAAAGAAAAAGATGGTGAAGGAAGAGAAAGGAAATGGTCAACATTCAACAATGTATCCATTGGCCCTGCCTGCAAAGAACTTTTCTTTGTTTCCAGTAAAGATTGATCAAAATCCAATATAGTCTTTATTAATCCTACTTCCAAAGGATTTTTGTTTCCAGTAAAGAAACAGGTTTCCCTTGAGATTGCTGGCATCTATATACTGAAATTCATTAATTCATTGATTATCTGTTCTTATTTTTCATCTGAAAATGATGTGCAAGGACTGCATCAATAGTCTATATTCTTTGGGGAGTCATTTAGACTATTCTGATCAACCATTCAAAAGGAGGTGTCGAGTTCCTGATACTGGAATTTTGTTAGTTTGTTGTTCTTATGGAAAGCACTGTCAGTTTGAGTGGCATAATGTCTCTGTCTTAGTCAGGGTTTCTATTCCTGCACAAAACATCATGACCAAGAAGCCAGTTGGGGAGGAAAGGGTTTATTCAGCTTACACTTCCAAATTGCTGTACCAGGAAATACAAAGTTCACTTTGCAATGTGAGCCCCAAGGTGATCTACATTCTCGTTATAAATCCTGAGTTACTACATGCCAAATATTCTTTCCCCATTTCCTCTGAATGGCAAACTTCATAAACATAGACGTTTCAACTAGCCATGTCTGGAAGGCAGTGTGTTGCCATGACTGTAGGCTGCAGCTTGTATTGTGAACACAAAAACCTTTGATACCTAGAGGAGTATTAAATTTATCTGAAATGTTTCAATTTTACACTAAATCAGTGTTTCAATTCTTACTTGCTGGATTTTTCAAACTGTTTACAGATGAAAAGAACTCTGTGTGCATTGAACCATTCGATCCGTTTTGGTTAGAAGCATGATATTTTCATTTCTAACAAAAGTGCCTGTAAATCCCAAGGCAGCTTCATGCTGGGTTTTCTTTAATGTAAATACCCCCGTGGACAGCTACTTAAAAAGTTCAGCCAATATATAAATTTCCTGTTCCCTGCAGTCCTTCTGAGGGCATTTTCTATAATCTAGCAAAAGCCAGCTAGCTGTAATCAGATTCCTATGTTTAAAACAAGAGATATAAAAGAATGGATTTACAGCATCTGAGCCGGCAGCGATGGCACGAGTGGGGCGTTAACGCAATGCTGCGCACATCTGGCTGATACTTTGAAATCTTTGCATTCTCGTTGGTAATCCAAGAGAAAATGGGGGAAAGAAACCGCAGGATAATAGTTGAGCTGCTGCAGTTACCAACAGCAGAGGGAACAAGAACGATGTCAATGGGCTAAGAGGACAGATTCATACCAGTATTTATCTGAGCTCAGGGAAACGAGCATGTGTGCAAAAAGCACATGGGAAGGAATCCTGGCACAAACAAGTAACAGCAGTCTACTCTAGCCAAACCTTCTTTATCCGAGTCCATGTCTCAGCTACAAGGAGGACAGGCAGCCCGTAGGGCTGCCATGGTTAGGAGTGTGCAATCTCTTATCAAAGTGTGGGAGGGCAAAGCAAAAGGGACCCTGGATGCTGCTTCTCCGTCTCCATTGTGTGTGAGCAGCTATGCTCCACTGCTCACCCTCTGCCGTGATGCTCTCTGCCCCACCACAAGCCCAGCCTCACCTAGCCAAGCAATCCTGGCCAAAACCTTTGAAAATGTGAACATAAACACATTCTCCCTCCTTTTAAGTTTTGTCACCTTATCTGTTTTGTCACAGGAAAGGAAAGCTAAGCTGGCTGAAGATGCAGAGTGATGAGAATACCCGATAATCAGAACACTTTCTTGAGCTTTTTGGATTCAAAAGGCAGTGAACTAACTTGTTACTTCCGAATACACTCAAGTCACCATATGTCAAGTGTTCTGTTGGAGACAAATCGCCCTTCACTCTTATTCCTCTATTGAAGTTCCTGCTGCAAGTTTGTTATAGCTTGGCAGTTGGCTCTCTAGGAAATGGCCTGGAGCTTATCATACATTTCTTTAAATCAGAGAGCACCTATGGGGAGGTAATAGAATCTGCTAAATTGATGGACTCTAATAAAGCCCCATTCTGGAAATAAAGCCTATTTAATTATCAGTCAAGTGTATAAGGTTAAGATTAGATAGTTTCAAGATATCCTAAAAGAGTCTAGAATGTTAGGTTTCACCTTTTCAAGACAAAGCTAACTGTATGAGTTGTAATAACTGTTCTTACAGTAGTCAGGTTTACATGTTTATACAATTTTCTGTGTTATGTGATCATTACATATTTATCTGCATGCTCTTTTCCCAATGCTTGCTATATGATTTAGCACCTGTTGATTGTCAGTTGAAGTTAGTGAGTCAATCAATCACTGCCCTATTTGCTGAGAACATCTTTGAGATGGTTTGCACACCAGTGTTGTCTATTCTTCCATCTGAGAGTAAACCATTCTGCTTCTCTGAACTGCAAACACTACAAATGTTCCAGTTAATCATCATTTGATCCATTATTGATAGAAATTTTCTGGTTGAGGCTTTAAACCACGACATGTAGGAACATAGAATTTCTTTACAAATGAAATAATGAGATCTTGCTTGAAACCTTCAGTAATATTTTACATCTTTCTTCATTTTAGTCTTGTTTTCTTCTGAAGTTTTTGTCTATGTGTCACATAGTTTCAATACAGCAGCTATTTCTTATATGGTGACATGAATATTATTATCATTTTTTATTTTGTTCAGTTTCATAAACAAGTATTGTTTACCATCAAAATAGTATTATTAACTATAACTATTTTGTTCATCACATACTATAAAAGAATAAGCTATCCCCAAAGATAAAAGCTTAAAATAAACTTTGTTACTTTATCTTCTGACTTTGGGTAGCATTAATTCAAGAAGATCTTGATTGGCAAATTATTTGATGATATTATATTGACTAGAATCATCAGCAACACAACCCTGAAAACACATATCAAGTTGGAAAACCCAGGAGAACTTTACTTACAAACTTGATATCTAAATAAGAATGGTTAGATGACCGACTTGACTCACTGGGATCTCCCTCTGTGCCTTCATTCTTGAGGTCTGTACATATTGGCTACTTCTCAGGATATTTGTACTTTTTAGCTGATGGCTTAGATACCATCATGGATGGAGGTTGGTAGTCCTCCTAGAAGGCTGGGCTCAAAACTAATGTGATACTATTCTCATCAGGCACTGTGGATTAAGCATCTGAAGACCTACTTAGATGCAATGGTATCCTTTTTAAAAATCAAAATAAAAGTGAAACAAAGATATTAATACAATTTCCTAAAAGAAAATATCTTCTGGACTTCTGTGTTAGATAGTAGAGTAAAAGCCACATCTGTGCAATCAGATGGAAAGAGTAAACTAAAATAATAGGTTCTATTTATCTATGAGAAAGATCTAAAGAAAAAGCTATGTGAAAATCCTACCAGGATCCAGTCATGCCATTCTGATCACATTGGATTGAATCAGTATGATGGGAAAAGAAATGCTTTCATAGGTGGGTACCAGGAGAGACAGGTGGTATTCCGTGCTGTGGAAATACAGCAGGAGACTAGATATGTCGTTCATGCAGAGAAGGCACAAGCAGAGAGGGCTGTGGAGGTGGAAGCTAAAGTGCAGCACAAGAGCCAGAAGTTCACACCAGGAGATAGTCACCTCAGCCTCTGCCTTTTCCTAGGCAAGCTACACAGAATTGTGCAGTTGGTGCAGAACTTGGCACAGAATCTTTATGGGTTCAGAGAATATAAATACAATCACGTGTACCTTTCACACCCTCTCAGCCTCAGGCCCAAAAAGCCCTGCATGCAGAAAGAATAATCCAGAAAAAAAAACAGACAAGGTTGGACAAGGTTGGTTGGGCAACTGACCAGGGCACTCTGGCAGAAAGTGGATGTCAGCCATGGACCTTCTCATCTGGAACGACACACTCACTTAACTTGTTTACAACTGCTGAGACCAGAAGCCCTCTTCCAAACCCATGAACACTTATGAAAAAGACAATCCAAGGGGAAGGAGAAGACACAAAATTTCAATGAGGCAGAACTGCTGGATAACTTACATATGCTTTTATGTATGTTCTTTCTCTTACCTAGTCCACAATATTTTCTCCTCTTACCTGGAACACATCTAACCCTTATTCTGTCCTTCTCTGTTATACTTAGCTCCTTCTTTTCTATTTGCCTCTCACTTCATTTCTTAAATACTGATACTTTTAGCCCTAACAATAAAATAAAAACACAAAAACTCTATCTTCCCCAACCCACACCTGAGCACTATCTTTGTGCCTTATCAGAGGCACATATGAAATACACAGTACCTTCTATTTCAAGTTAACACCAAGAATGCTGTCAAATTCTTGTATCTGTTACTGTAGTCATCTTCCCCAATAAAAAGCAGTAGAGAACATAAATCCTAGTGAAGACTAGCATAAAATCAAACAAATAAAGGGAATGGGGAAAAGGATTGGGGTGGTAATCCAACTCAGGGAATACATAAAACACAACAGAGAAACACAAAAATGTGAGGCAGTAATCCACTATGACACTTCAATGAGCTCATAACTCCTCAAGACCAGAAACCAAAGATAATGAGATATCTGCAAAGCTAGAAAAAGAATGCAGAGTCCTCTTTAAAAGAATTGATGACTGCACAAAAAGTCTCAAGCAGGTGAATGAAACAAGGAAATCAGTTCACAATCTAGAAAGCAAAGCTAGAAAAAAGGATGGCAAAAATTAAAACATGAAGAAATTATAATGAGAAAATTGAACTAAAAAAAAATCTGGAAATCAAACCTGCGATAAAATAAAAGCACCACAGCAAGCATTATCAACAGACAAGACCAAGCCAAAAAGCAAATTCCAGGGATAGGGACAAGGCCAAGACAATGATACGTTCATATTTTCAAAAGATTGGGTCAGGGAGATGACTCAGTGACCAAAATGCTTGCTGCATGGTGTAATAATTGGGTCATCAGACACTGTGTGAAAACAGGCATATTAGTGCACACAACTGTCACTTTAGTGCCTCTACAGGAAGGTAGAAAGCGGAAATGGTGATCTCAAAAAGAACATCAACCAGCTAGCCTTGCATACACAAGGAAAGAAACAAGAGACCCTGTCCCAAACAAAGTGGAAAATCAGGACTGAAATCCAAAGTTGTCTTCTGACCTCCAAACATGTACTGTAGCATTTGCATAAGCATATGAAGATGCATAAATGTGCACATATATACATATACAACTAGTTGTACAGGAAAGACTTTTAAGTCCAAAAGAAGAAAATAAAAAATGACTGAGCATATAAAAACTCTAGGTAATTTTGACTAATGTTAAAGGGAACAAAACTAAGAATTCATGAGCTCTAATAATGAGCTGAGATTAAAGACAAACGCCATAGATAATTACTCACTCTCCCAAAATCTCCCAAACCTAGAAAAATGGACATCTAAACATAAGAAATATTTAGAAGGCCAAAATAAGAGTATAAGCATGAAAAAAAACTATTTATGACATATGAGGAAATTTATGACATTTATGAGGAAATAAAAAATCATAGTGAGGAAAGCAAAGACACAATGTTAAACTAGAAACCAACTTATTTGCAAATGCAAAGACATCGTAATGACCATCAGATCTCTCATCAAGAAGCCTAGGCGCTAAGGAAGCAGAGGAGAATGTATTTCTAAACCAAGAATGTAAATAATTGTTGCCCAATATTACTAAACACAGAAAAGTTATCATGCCATAAAGCAGATGAAGGAAGAACTCTTTAACACAAGCAGAAATTAATACATAGCATATTAACATGTCAGTAATATGGAAAGTAATTTAATGATTACTAAATACAAAGAAGATAAAATATCTCACCCATGAAAACAAAGCCAAGAATTCATTTTATGACAGAAATATTTTGTAAAAGAAAAAAAAGTGAGGTGGAATGGAATCCATCATATCCAACATACAGACAAGCAAATCCCCAGTGAGAACAATGGGAGTCAAAATGTATAAATTAACCTCCACAGCAAATGAAGTCTATAGAAAAGATGAACTGATACAGTTCATATTATATCTGATAAATCAGACCTCAAACCAAAAGTAGTCTGACTAGATAAAGAATACAGCTATTAATAAAGAGAATGATTCATCAATAAGATATAGCTATTGTAAATATTTATGCATAGAATGTTAAAGCTCCTAATTTCATAAAATAAACACTAAAAGGTACAAAAAGTTAGATATTCCTGATACTGTAACAGGGAAATACTCTAACACCATATATATGTATATATTCCAAATGAGTTAAATATCAAAGAAACTTCAGAACTAATTATGCCAGGACCAATTATAAATAACAGAAATTTGATAATATATCCCATCTAACAGATACAGAACACACATTATTTTGAGCAGCACAGAGAAACTTATCTAAAATAAATCACATTAGAAGCCACAAAGTAATCCATACAGAGTAGAAAAATATTGAATTCTATCATATCAGATCAAAGTCAAATAAAACTATAGATCAAAAGCAAGAGAAATCACAGAGATTATAGAATAACTTGACTTTGAATGAACAAAGAGGTACTGAATAACTCTAAGAAAAATTTTAAAGATGGATTTAAAAATAGATTAATTTTTGAAAAGATAAACAAGATTAAAAAGCAAAACAAAACAAAAGCCCTATCTAACCAACCTAAAAAAAAGATGATCCTGGTTAATAAAATTAGAAATGAATGGGAGCCATTGTAATAGACTCCAAAAAACCCAGAGTTCTCAGGACATAGGCAGATTATAGCCTGATTCTTGATCAGAATATCATGTTTGGTCCTATCCCAGATCTTCATAGAATCCTTATTGCTCTCTGAAATCTCTCTATGCTCCACATTTCTCTCAGCAATCTTTTCTGCTAAGCCATTTTTAAGGCCAAAGTTCAAAATCTTCCTCTACATTCCTCACAGAAATCTGTTCTACATGCCAAGTCCACATGATAAGGTTTATCACAACAGCTCCACTTCTTAGTACCAGTCTTGGTTTTGTTGTTGTTTTGTATTTGTTCCTGTTTTTGTTGATGTGATAGAATACCTTGACAAGAACAAGTTAAGGTGAGAGGGTTTATTTTGGCTTAGTTTGAGAGTGTAGCCCATTATGGTGGGAAAGTCACAGGTGCAGGCAGCTTATCACATTACATCCACAGTCCAGAAGCAGAGAGTGATAAATGTCTGTGCTCAGTTCACTTCCTCCTTTTTATTCAGTCTGGGATGCCAACCCATAAAACAGTACTACCCATATTTAAGACCAAGACTTTCTACCTAACTCAATCTAATTAAGCCCCATATACATGTGCAAAGATTTGTTTCCATAGTAATTCTAAATCTCATGATATTGCCTGTTAACCACCCCTTCATTTAAAAAAGCATTCAGGATAAAAAACACATCATTGTCTCCATAAATACAGAAAGCTCATGTAACAAAGATCAACATGACTTGGTGATAAAAATCCTGAAGACATTAGGGACAGGGACAATGCATCTCAGTATAATAAAGGATATATATAAGAAAACTGTAGTATGATGGATGGGGGAAAGAAAGCATATCCTTTAAAACATGGGATGATACAAGAGTAGCAATCTCTCCACTGTTTTTAAATAAAGCACTCAAAGTTTTAGTTAGAGATACAAAACAAAAGGAAGAAAGAAAATAGGTATACACAGGAAAAGAAGTCACATTATGCTCACTTGTACATGACATAATCTAATACAGAAAAGCCCTACAAACTCTATCAGAAAACTCTAAGACATGATAAAAAAATACTTTCAATAAAGTAATATTATATATGTATATATATATATACATATATATATAATCAACAGATAGAAAATAGTTTTTCTATATACACATAGTGAACTGTCAAAAAATAAGTTACTCAAAAAGATACACCATTCACAATAGCTTCAAAAAAATTGCTAAGAATAAACCTAGCCAAGGAGGTGAAAGACCGCTGCAATGAAAATGTTAAGATGAAGAAAGTTAAGGATGGCACAAGATAATGGAAAGACTGTCCATATTCAAATATTGGCCATAGTAATAGTATACATATGGTTAGATCACCAAAAGTTGTTGTGTAGTGGTATCCTTTAGGTTAAATGCTTCCATTTAGAGAGAAACTCATTAAGACACAGGGTGTTACAGGGGAGGTAAACCAGCAGAATATTTTAAGATAGAATATTAAAGAGCTCGAGACATACCTCAGCAGTTAAGAGCACTGGCTGTTCTTCCAGAGGACCCAAGTTCAATTCCCAGCACCCACACAGTGAAGTCACAACTGTCTGTAACTCCAGGTCCCAGAGGATCTGATACCCTCTTCTGGCCTCCATGCTGCATGACACATATATACAGGAAGGCAAAACACTCATACATAAAACATGAAAATAAATGAATTTCTTTTCCTAAAAGACAAGATGCTAAAAGTGAAGTAAAACAAGAAAATGCTTTCAGGGTATGTAAAATATTCCATCCTGCATGGACTCTAGTTAAGTTCAGTCTCTAACATGTTGAACTGCCTAAAGATTGTTCGTCCAGTGCTCTCCAGGTTTCCAGCTCTTATGAGCTGTTAGCCATAGTGGGGTGAGCTTTTGATGATGTTATGTCTTTGAACAGTGTCACTCATATTCTTATCAATAACACAAATAAAGTTCATCATGTTGGACTTAGGAAGTGTCTGTATTTTGTTTACTCTCTAGAGTGAATAGAATTTTGTTCACATCTCCCTAGGAATAGTATCACACAATATTGATCTATATCAAAATCTAAATTAATTTTTAGAAAGACCAATATTGAGAATACACAACAAACTTAAATAATAAAAAATCAAGAAAACAGATGACCAACCAAAAACAGGATCACAAACTTAAGCAGAGATTTCTTAAAAGAAAACGGTGGGTGGGTAGGATCTATCTTTAAAAGTGCGTAACATCTTAGCAATTAGGAAAATAAAAATTTAAACTACTTTAAAATTTCATCATACCCCAGTTAGAATGGTCAAGATCAAGAAAACAATTGACAACCAGTTCTGGCAAGGATGTGGGGAATGGGGAACTTTCATTCACTGTTGGTGGGAATGCAAACCTGTGCAGTAATTATGGAAAGTAGTGTGGAGAATTCTCAAAAAGATAAAAGTAGATCTACCATGTGACTCAGTTATACCAATCTTTAATGTCTTAGACAATTTTTTATTGCACTGAGAAGACACCATGACTATGGTAACTCTTAGAAATGAAAGCATTTAATTGGGGTGGCTCACAGTTCAGAGGTTTAATCCATTGTCATCATTGCAGGAAGCGTGGCAACATGTAGACAGACATGAAAATGGAGAGGTAGCTGAAAGAGCCACATGGAGATTCACAGGCAGAAAGAGAAACACTGGGCCTAGCTTCAGTTTTTGAAATCCCAAAGTCTACCCCCAGTAACACACTTCCTCCAAAAAAGCCACACCTTCTCCAACGAGGCCACTAATAATGCCACTTCTTGGTAACCATGCATTCCAATCTATGGAGCCCGTTCTTATTCAAACCAACTCACTTGGAATATCCCCAAAGGATGTCATATTCTACTCCACAAATATGGCTTAAATATGTTTATTGCTACTCTATTCTATGTTAAGAAATCGATAATAAAAATGTGGTCCATATACACAATGGAATACTATATATTTTATAAAGAAAAATGAAAACCTGAGGTTTTCAGGTAAGTGGAAGGAAACAAAACAGAGTGAAGTAACTCAGAGCTTCTTGAGCTTACTTCCTTGTGAATCCTAGTTCTGAATCCTAGACATGAGTATATAATCTGGTAAAGCCATAGAAACCAATAAAGTTAAGGTACCGTGGCAGTTAGCAGGGGAAGGAGCTCTACAGTGGGTAGCAGTAGGACAGAGGCTCTCTCAAGGGGAAAATGGGGAAATTGGGGACTTTAACTGTTGAGGTGGAAAGAAGGCAATACAGAGAGTTGGGGAACAAAAAATTCAAATTACATAAAAAACACACATACAAAAAATAAGGCATTTGAAAATTCCATAAAGAAATGTTATTTTATGTTCATTTTAAGAATATATATAACATTTGTGTGTATGTACATGGACATATATATATATACATATTTATGTATATATATATATATTATATGAAGTTATACTACTTGGAATGATTATGTTTTTTACAAGAACTACAGATCATCTATAAAAACCCCAGTGCCAGGTATTGAAAACCTCACTGAATTATTGACCAGGGGAGTTCAAGAGACACATGAAGCAATATAGGCTATTGCCCCTGTTTTCCTTCCAGATCTTGAAGGTAAGTCCCTATTGCTGAAGATACCACATACTTCACATACTTTAAACACAGGATTTGGAAGAGTCAAACCAGAACTGACCTGGAGGCCTGGTTCTTGAGGACTAGTCCTTATGGTATTGTAGGGCCTTAAAGAAGCTGCTAAAGGGGAAAAGCAATCAGTAGTTCTAGTCAGCTGTAAAGCCCCTGAACTACATCAATGACCAGCACATCAAGATATCCCCAAGGGTATAATAGTGGCATGTATATCTCAGGGATATCAAGAAGCCATCTAACTTGGCTTCAAGCCCTGTCAGTAAGAAATTCATGCTTAGTATGGTGAATATAGATGACTACTTGGGGAGACCATAGAACATAGAGAAGAATTTGTTTCTTCTACTTTATTAAACTGCATTCTAAATACTCAGTACTTACACACATGGGTAAGCATAGTTCTCAATCTTCATCAAAAAATGTTCTCTTGATAGTAGATATACAATTATAGAAATCTACGTCAGGTCAGAATGTAGAAACAACTGACTGTGGGGTATCTAACCCAAACTTAAACATCAGTAACATAATCCCTATACCTAAGAGAAAAGTAACATTGATGAAGGAGGAAAAAGACTGTAAGAGCCAGAAGATCATGATATGTGTTGCATGATAGTGCCATCTGTAGATGACAGGAAAGTTGTATCTATGAAATCTCAACAATATGGTTGCCTAAATAAGACCTGCAGAATGACAACTCCAGTGTCATGTTAGTGAAGATAGGAGAAGTCTCACAGTAGACAAAAAATTATAAGCCATTAGTGCCTATAGAGGGAGAGAGAATAAGTCTTCTCTAGGGGTGAGCTCTCTGATAAGTTATCTAGTTCCAAGTGATAAGGCTTAAACATATATACATAGGAAAAATACTATGTGGTCCCAATAGACTTCATTTTTGGAGGTGGAGTTGGTTGGTTTTGGTGGTGGTGGTGGTGGTGGTCATGGTGGTGGTCGTGGTGGTGTATGTGTGTGTGTATAATTAAAGAAGTTAATAGTTTGAGAGGGAGTAGGGGGGATGGAGGAGGACTTTGAAGGGGGAGAGAGAAGGTAGAAATAATGTAAATCCAGTATCCATGCATGAAATTCTTAATTAAAATTCAAAGAAAAAGTAATTAAAATTTTATTTAGTGTCAATATAAAGTTGAATAATAAAAGCCAATATACATGTAGTAAAGGGCAAATTGTTGCTGAAAACGGACCACCATTTTGGTAGGCTTGGAAAAGAGAAGTAGAGATTTGTATATCCAGGTAAAGTGTTTATCACTGAAGATATTTCAGCTCGTATCTATACTGATGTTCAGTGAAGAAGGAAAATTTGCCTAGATTAAATAGTAAGAGAAAAGAATTAGCATCATGCCCATGCATATTTGAGAAGAGCTGTGACCCAGCAGATGTGACTCACAAGAGAGGGAAGGAAGAACAAGGGCACAGATTTTTACTAAGTGTGTGGATGTTATGGTGTAACTGGAAGATGATGGCAAGAAGGTCTTTGGGGTTGTAAAAAAGAGAGAGAGAGAATGTAAGATAATGGACACAAAGAGTGAGTACAAGAAGAGATGAGGGCTTGAGAATTCAGAAAATTAGATGAATCATTCATGGAGTCATTGAAGTTTCCCAAGAATCTCTTCAATAGTTAGGGCTGGCATTATTAGTCTTTTCAAGCAGATCATAGTAACCAGTCTAAATGATATGTCATTGATTCACCAATTGCTATAGCATAACCCAAGAGTTAAGAGTCACACAAAAAGCAAGGCTAAGGAAGGGAGACACATATATCATCAAAAACTGTTTTGTTAAGGTTTTACTGCTATGAACAGACACCATGACCAAGGAAAGTTTTATAACATTTAGTTAGGGTTGGCTTACAGGTTCAGAGGTTTAGTTCAGTATCGTCAAAGTGGGAACCTGGCAGCTTCTAGGCAGGCATAGTGGAGGAGGAACTGAGAGTTCTGCATTTCATCTTTAGGCTGCTAGCAGAATACTGGCTTCCAGGCAGCTAGGTGAGGGTCTTAAGCCCACAGTCATAGTGACACACTTACCCCAACAAGGCCACACCTCCTAAGAGTGCCACTCCCTGGTCTAAGCATATACAAACCATCACAAAATGTTGTAACTAGTAAGAAGAAATGCTTGCAAAATCTCTACTGTGATCACCCCAGCTTGCAATCCCTCAAACAGTGCTCCAGTGTTCAGAAATCTCTGCTTCATTGTCAACTCCTATTATTTTTTTAGTGTTTCAGTTTTGTTCATGGTGGCCTACAGAGTATCTGATATTTTATTGGGGTTTTGGTTTTTATATCTTTCATGATTAATGGATGTTGAGTGTCATTTCATGTGCCTGCTGGCCATTGTGTGTCTTTATTTGGAAAAATATCTATTAAAGTCCTTTGCCCATTTTTTTCAACTAGGCTGACTCTTTTTCTATTGAAATATAACACCTTATATATTTGCAATAATCTTTTATAACATAAATTTCCTGCAAGTGCTTGTTGTAGGTTAATTTCTCCTCTGCTGATGTTTCCTTTGCTGAACTGACACACTGAGTTGGGCATAGAACTACCATATGATCAAGCAACCAAACTGAGATTTGAAAATCTTAAGACAACATTTCCACTCCATGTCCATTACAGCACCATTCACAGTAGCCAATACATGAAAACAATTGCCATGGCTATTCTCAGTTGAATGACACACAGTTGGCACACACTGCTGACACTGATGACATTGTTGGGTGCACACATGAAGTAGGAGGCCGACCTCTTACTATGTGCTTTTACTACAATGGGAAATGGATTCTTGGTATCAAAAACAATAAGCATACATATCACTAATATTTAAATATTTAGGGTAGTAAACCTTGCTTCACATGCCCAAATTCTCTAGTGCCCTAGATGATATAAACATATCATGATATGATACAACCAAAAGCCTCCTTCCACACCCATCTCAATATAAGATCCAAAATAACTATAACATTGTGATAATTTTTAATTTTATCAACTCTATCAAACAAAATGAAAAGTGGTTTCTTTAGTTTTATTTATTTGTCTTAAGTTAAGGATTTGGTCATACAGCAAGTCAGATAATATTTAATTGACATTGCTAATATCCAATGGCCAGAACATCAGGTTTAAGATTATTATCTTGAGGGTGACCTCTGTAGAATCACTCAGTTTAACATTGCCTTCAGTCCTACAAGCATTCCTCATCAATCCAAACCAAGGATCTCCCATCAACTTCTATCCTTACTCTGATTCCAGTCCTCAAAAACCAAACTAACCAACCAAATGGTTAAACACAGTTGCTTGTTTCATCTTTTCCTGTCTCATTTGCCTTTATGTTGGATTGTGACCTCATTCCAGCCTCTAGAACACAGAGAGCGAAGATTTTGCCATGTTTGGGTCTGATCTTTAAAGTTTCCCACAAAACTATAATCTTTGCTTTCTCCATAGGTGGAGAAAAGTCAAAGCATTCCCAGTTCCACTGAGGGGAAAGCCTGGATAATTGAATCCCCTGGATCCTGGAGAAAAGGCTACCAGTAAAGATGCCCATCGAACACACATAGTAACAAACAACATAGATGGAAAATAAATTGACTTCTGTTCAAAGCTATGGAAATTAAGAGGTTTACTTTATACTAAAGCACTCTCTAGCCCTTTCTATATGATAAAGCAGCCCAGATAGTGCAATTTATCACATGACTGTTGTGTATCTTTATTAAAGAACACCAGAGTTCCATGATTTTATATGTGTGTTTTACTAGACAGAGTTATCTCAATGTTGCATAAAGAACTTGGGCTTGCCAAAGATCCCTTCAAAGCTTCTACCAGGAACCTTAAGTGTGACTCTGCACATCACAGGATTTCTCTGAGGGGCACATAGCATCATCCAATAAGATATAACAATGACTTTATGGTTATTAAGTCTAAAGACAGGGATTGTTGCAGCCTCAGAGAAGTTAGATAGAGTATTTTTCTACATTGCTAAAGTCAGCTAATTTTAAGAGAGCACATGGGTAACAGGATGCCCAGACACTTAGAGTTTATCTTACATGAATCTTAGTCCCAAAGGACACACCCATTACTCCTTAGCTGGACCTTTTACCTTTGAATAAATAACTCTTTTAGCCTCATACTTAAAATGGTATTCATCAGTTGCTTTTTAGATAGTTATAAATGATGCTCAACAAACCCATTGATATGATTCTTGCCCCCAACTAGTCAGGCTGTTTTCAAAAAAAGACAGCAGCAGAGCCAGCTCTTCTAACAGTTCCTGGCAGGACACTGTCTGTATACAGAGTGTCTGTGCAACAAGCCTACAGATCATCTGCCTCACTGATTTGAAGTTTCCTAGAGCTGACATACTCTGAGCCCCACATGAACACCTCCAAAAATAAATGATAAGTCTCAGTAACCTGCTGTGAGCAACAATGATAATAATAACAATTCCTTGTGTTACTTTAAATTGAAAGGCCCAGTCATCTTTCTGAATGTTTGATTCTGTTTTTTTTTTTCCTTCAAAACGTGTACTTTCCCAACTCTGTATGCTCTATTTCTAACCACCAACTGATACTCAGGATCATTTAGAAGTCTGTTCTGTTATTGGCATACTGCTGTGCCTGGATATACCTGCCTATGTATGTACTCCTGAGTTACACTGTGACCTTACACATTATTTAATGGCCAGATTTTTAGCATTAAAAACTGCCAAAGAGCAGTGCTAATGCCTACTCATAGCTAAATGAAGAACTGCCTTCATGCCATATAATAGTAGAGTCTGATTTCAGCTCTACCACCCACTGTGTGATCCTGAGTAAGATTCTTAAGCTCTCTAAATCTGAAGTGTCTAGTAATGGTTCTGTGTGGTCAGAGAATTAAGATGATAGAAAAGTGCCCTAACTCAGTGTGTGATCCATTGTAAATATTCAACAAGTATTGATTTTTTACAAAACACCATGGGACATTGCTAGCTTAGGAGTATTTCAAAATATAGAGAAGACACAACAGCCATTTTTAGTGTCACTTTTATTTAGATACTCATAGAGAATGTTGAGGGGTGTGTCTGCAGTAGGAAGAGGGAGGTAGGAGTTGCAGAAAACAGATGTATCCTAGGTACATGACATCTGAGAGTCACTATTTTATTTTATTTTTAGAATGGCTATGCATGTTCCTCTCAGACAGATGAGGCCCACTGTCCTAAGGTCAACCCTGAGTTTAATGAGCTGGGAAAGAAGTGAGGTTCCCAACATACAGTATCCTAGCACAATCCAGTGTAGCTATTGAGTCTGGTCAAAGTCAGCTGAGGAACTATATGTTCATGCATGGAGCACCAACTCAATCAATGCTACTGAATTGTAGCTTCTTACCTCCAGAATCAAATCCTTAGAGGTACGAATCTTTAGAACTGCAAGTTAATCATCTCACATTCAGCAGAAACATTAGGAAGGCAAGACTGAACAAGGGGAGGAACTTGTATTAAAATGACTAAGTGCTCCCAGAGGAATTGGTGCTCATGTTTGTATCTTTGGCCCAGGCTCAGCTTCCACAACACTGAGAGCATCCAGAGGTCTGTAAGGCTGTTTTCTACCCTCATCATTTCCTATTTATACTGCCAAAGGCTACATAAACAGCACATTTTTCTTCTAAGTCTACATTTAACAATGAATGTCATTTCTTTCTTCTCCAAACTTAAGTAAGTTACACATATTTTTCCTTACATAGAAAAGATAGGGGAGAGTCAACAGCTGCAGACCTTAAAATTCAGCAGCTGTGAGTTCAAAGTCTGTCCCACCCTTCAACTCAACATGCCTTGTTCTTGCTGAGACCTAATTATCTTAAATGCTTAAGGTGCTATTATGTAGAATAGAAGAGCTTTAGGTTAAGTTTTACAAGTAAAACATTAAGCAGAGTGCCCGGCTCACAGAGAGTATGAGTATGGCTATATTATGGTTACATGATGACTCTATTATAATTTGTGGGTCTCCCTTTTTCTTGGGTGTCCTTGGCCACAGGCCTACAAGGGCAGAGGGAGCAGAAGCCGAGAACAGGGTTACCTCTGTTGTGAGTATGATGGAAGAACTTCTGAGAGACAATTTCAGTGAGACAGCTCTACTTCTTGTTCCAGAAAGGGCTGATTGGTCATAACATTATATCTAATTATCATACATGTAGAAAGCTAGAGTGAGAGTCTGTATGCTGAGTTATGCAGCACTTCCAGAGATCTCTTCACATGGTCATTCTTCAGATAAGGTCAGGCATGTCTGCTCAGAGAAACTCTCCAAGTAAGGTTAGACAAAGAAAGGGACCCCTTGCTGAGAAAGGGAGTCCTCTATTTTGCATAAAGCTTGGAGAGCTATCCAGACACAGTGAACTGTAACCTTAATAGTAGGGTTCTCCAACAATAAATTTTCCTGTTCTCATTGTCATTTTTCTCTCTCCTCCATTAGTATAAATTCATAAGAAGTTGGAGTCAAGGTTTCATCATGCATTGCTTCCTCTGGAATTTTAAGCTGAAAAAAAATGAGAAAACGTTTGCTAAGTATAGCTATGTTGGATGTAGAGTTTGGCTTTTGTCAGAATGATTTTTATATCGGATAGAGACCATAGTTAGCTAATTGAGACAAATGGGAGATTCTTAAGAAAAATGCTGCTGGGCGGTGGTAGCGCACGCCTTTAATCCCAGCTCTTGGGAGGTAGAGGCAGGTGGATTTCTGAGTTCGAGACCAGCCTGGTCTACAGAGTGAGTACCAGGACAGCCAGAACAACACAGAGAAACCCTGTCTGGAAAAACCAAAAAAAGAAAGAAAGAAAGAAAGAAAGAAAGAAAGAAAGAAAGAAAGAAAGAAAGAAGCAAACAAACAAACAAACAAACAAACAAAGATACTGAGTCTTTTACCCAACTGAAGGCCAGCTGATTAAACACAACCTGAGAAAGGGAGAGAGGGACCTGGGTTTGAACAATGGAAAAAGAATGTACAAATAAGGAATGAAGGGGAGAAAAGAAGCAATGTTTTTCGTAACAAAGTAGCACCTCATTATTTTTACTCCACCCCAAAACAATAACACCAAATAAACCTGAACTAGGTTTTAAGCAATTATGCCCATGATCTCCTTTTAACACATGACCTGGGTATCTTTGCTAAATCAAGCTGGTTTAATATGGCACACTAAAAACAACTAGGGTAAACCCACTCTTATTATGAAGGCATTGGAAACAGGAAGGTCCCTGTTTTCCCTGCTTGAGGAACACTGTCAACTCTGCTTGTCTACTTGGCCAGACAAACACTAGAGAATTCA
Organism: Mastomys coucha; assembly: GCF_008632895.1. Lineage (NCBI taxonomy): Eukaryota > Metazoa > Chordata > Mammalia > Rodentia > Muridae > Mastomys > Mastomys coucha. The sequence goes on from NW_022196904.1 coordinate 149,534,067, forward strand.
GGAGCTCAAGGCCAGTGGCAGCGGTGCACTGTCATTTGATGCACTTGATACAGTGGTCATTTCTTCATACTTAAAGGGTGTTGAGAAGGTTTTGTTGGACACAGAAACAGAGAAGGCTAAATGTTAAACATCACCAAGCATGACTATAGCCTCTCTCTGGCCACCTTGCATGGCAATTACCATGGAAACAAGCTTGTCCTCATTTTCTTCCATCTGCTGATCTGTTGGAATGTTCAGTGAAACCTGAGGCCAGAGGCCAGAGAATGAGAAATAATCCTTGCTACTCAGGATGGCCTCCAGACCCCATAGCTAGGTTGAACTATGTAAGCACCAGGAAATGGTCCAGACATGCACATGTCCTTCTAATTGTCACAACGACATTTCAGTCCTCACACACTCAACCCACGTGGTAAGAGACTTACAGCAAAATGGAAACTTCATATAATTTCATATTCTACAAGCTAGGAGAGCGCTGAAAGCATTCTCTGCTTGAGCTCATGGATTTATCATGACCTGCTTCCCTTCTCCTTTCCTGGAGATCTGAGGTATTCACAGAATATCATTAAAAAAATAGGGAGCTGGCTGCTGAGACATCTCTTAAGGACAATGATTCTTGTGGCCTGATGCACTTATTCTACTCTGGCCACATGCTCTTCTGCAGCACTGTGATTCAAGCTCCACTGCACAGCTTCCAGGGATCAAGACCCAAGCCTGCTCCTGTGGTATATGGTGTTGACAGAATTATGGCTCCTTTGCTCAGGGTTTCTGAAAATCCCCACAAGGGAAACGGGGGGATTATGAGAGGGTATTACACATGGGCTGTCTTACAAGGCTTCATATGTCCCTGTGTAGACCCCAGAGAGCCTTTCGCAATGTGCAATTGAAGCCACAAGTGTGTCCAACATAAATTTTTCCATCTCTTGGGGAAGCATTAAAATTGTTATTGAAAAACTAATACACATATTACCAGACTATAACTTGCCTGAAGTACCAGTATTTGTTGCATTCCATAACAATAGAGAAGTCAGTTCCCTTCTCCTCCTTGTAAGTAGCCTTCTTGGCTAAATTCACAGAAAATATAAAAGATCAGAATCTTTATCGCCAAGTGAACCTTATGGAACACTCAATTGCAAAATTGGCTCACCATTGCACTCGTGATTCATATATAATACTCTACTTATTAAAAAAAAGATAGAAAAACAAGCAAGTGTATTTCCAACATGATTTACAAAGCATGAACACAGGATTTGATTTTTATTCACTGACTCTTTTGTGTAACATAATAACTAGGTGTTACTACTGTACTTGCTTTAAATTCTGATTACTTGGCACCTGCCAGTATCATGAAATTTCTAAGTATTAGTTCCTAACCCAAACCTGTGTACGTGGCCACTGATGGCTATTAACCTTTAAACAGTACCTTGAATTTCAAGAAAATAAACCAGTTATACCAGCCCAACATTTCCTACAAAGTAGGGTATATCACCAGTCACCTCACAAATGAATAAATGGATTTTTAAAGCAAACTCCTATTTTTATAATTTATATCTATATGTAACATAGAGTACATATAAAAACAAAACCATTAATCCTCAATGTCAACTAAATGCCTCATTTAGTGACTGTTAAGTGTTCTGATATATTAGACTAGCTTCCAGAGCATCTTCTATTAATCCTTCCATGTGAAGAGCCCATGCATGGGAGAATGAAGTTACCCTTGCTCTCACCTTTCCCCAGCCATAATTAGTAAGTAGGGAGATGGTGCTGTTTCTTTCCCCTGTGAAAAGGGCACTGACATTTCTCCTTTTCTGTTTTAAGAAAGGATTTTCCTCTATCCCTGACAAGCCTGGTATTCACTATGAAAGCCAAGCTAGCCTGGAACTCACAGGAATCCTCCTGCTTTAGGCTTCGGAGTGTTAAGACTACAGGCATGCACCATTGTGCTTAGCTGACATTTTTAATACAATCAAAATTTCTAACATTTCCAATTTTAGCCCAGGGTTCTAGAGAATCTTCTGAGTTTCCTCAAATTTTTGAAAAAGTAAGTTTAATGTATGTAACCATATGAGACAGCGTGTGTGGTGCCCCCTGCAACACAGCTGCCACCAGGCAGACCATTAGACAGGGATGAATCTGAATAATTTCAATGAGGACTTCCTATCCTAGCCAGCATACCATTTTGAATTAGCTTTGGAGAAGGGAAAAGTGGCAATTTATTCTTAATCTCTATACTTTAATAGGCAATCATCGTCACAAAGATATAATGTATGGGAGAGGGAATATATGATTGAATAATAATATGATACTAAAATTAATAAAAATGGCCAAGAAATGTGTGTGCAAAGCATAAATTCAGAAGAGATAGATTTATCTTTCAAGATTGCTTCTCATTCCTTACAAATTTATCTGACACTGAGACCATCCTGAATTTATTAGTAAATGTGTGATTTAGTTTGCACATGATTTAAGATGAAGGAAATGTGTTCTTACAATCTTTCCTGGATGATGAGGAGTCAACAGGGAATTGGCTCATTTTGTTAGACTGTTTTCACCACGCCATGAGTCATGTCTCTGCCGCGTGCTAAATTCCCCTTCTTGATCCTCTCTCTCCCTGTGGAAAACACAACACGCTATAACTCAGCACATATATATGTGTGTGTGTAATTCTGTAAGATCATGTGACTCAGGAGCATAAAACCCAGAGACATTGGTTCAGGTTCTCTCGGAAGACAGGCCCTCTAATTTCAGTTTTTCATGATTCCCTTCTCCTTAATGAGTTATGCACTTTCTGTCTTCTGACTTTGTTTTTGGTTCAAAAAAAGGTAAAATATCCTTATGTGTTCTTCAAAACATTATTTTCTCAATAATTTCCTATTGAAAACGGTTGGCTCACTAAGTAAGTGTATGCCATTTTTTCCCTCTCTGAGTTTTTTTGGTCCTGTACAGTTTTAATACTTTCTTTCTATGTTAAGGGTTTTTCCAAATAGCTCCAATCAGCTCCCAACTTCATCTGCTTAAATGTATCTCTCTTTCCTTCTTGGAAGAAAAAAATATGAGAAAAAAATTTTAGTGTAACATTACATTTCACAGAGTAAGTGAGAGCAGCTAATTAGGAAATCAATTGTATTAGATTTTGGTCCTTGAAAAATATCAGGCTTTCGCTGACAGTTCAGCCACATGCTATAACAGCACACAGCACACACACAGACAGACAGACAGACACACACACACACACACACACACACACACACACACACACACACACACAGAGAGAGACATACACGCACGCCCTTGTCTCCTTTGTCCTCATATTCCCTTGTCCTCTTTCTTTCATGCCTATCTCTTTCTTCCTTTTCATTTGCTGCCTGTATGCAAGAAGCAAGGAAAGCCTCTTGAAAATGGGGTAGGATAACATAAAAGTGAGTAAACAGATGGAAACATGGGAAAGGAGGGAGGGAGGCTAGGAGGAAGAAAACAAGGAGGGAGAAGAGTACATCACTGGGAAGTCAGTCTGGACCGAAAAGTCCATGGTGATGTAGCAGGGTAGTGAATGGCAGAAACTGCAGAGACAGAACTACAGCTGGAAACCCAAAGCTTAAGAAACACTTAGTGATGGATCAGAAAGAAAATAGTAAAATAAGACTGTCATTAATTCTGGGAAGAACCAAGAATATGTCTCTTCATGGTAGAGACAGAGTTGATTTGAGCTCATTTTTTGCCTATCATACTTCCAAATCATAATGGCCCAAGTTGGAAAACTAAAATAAGAATTATATTTCAGATGTAGCATTTTGAAAACTAAAATAAAATTTCAATGTCTGCTTCTTGAAAATCAAGGTGGAAGAGTAATAAAAATTATAACTTTACATTTTAGTTTCATAATATAGTTTAAATTGATACTCTAATGCTATGATCATGAAACTGGGAGTGGCTTGGTGTATCAAAAGCTTGTCCTGCTGGTATGAGGACTGGAGCTCAGATTCCCAGAACCCACTTTACATCCAGGCAAGTATAGCAGATGCCTGTGATTCCAACATGCAAAACCAAATCACAGTCAGTCCTAAGGGTAAGCTGCTTAGCTAAAGTATCCACTCAGCCAGTTATTATGGCTTCCATGAGAATTCCTGCCTCAGTAAATAATGTGGAAAGAAACTGAAGAGACAGGTGACATCAAATTTGGCCTTCTACATACACATGCACACTGGTGCATCTGCATATCCACTTGCACACACAGTTGAACACATATGCATTCACATGCACAGCACACCCACATGCATGGGCCAAAATTAATTAATTGATCAATTAATTAAAATTAATTAATTAAAGTAAAATTATGGCCATAGATGGCTTCTATGAAATTTTAACTAATTTAAAATTTAACTATTTAAAATTTTAGAAATGGTAAGAATATTCTGATAAAATATCAACCAAAGTAAGCAATATAAATATTAGGGAAAGTAGTTTAGGCAGAATTATTCTTAGGTAAAAGAATTATCAGAATAATAAAAGCTTTGTTCAATGTTAAGAAGAAAGAACTTCTAAGAAACTTATTATGGCTTTTTACCTGTATTTCTTTACAGACATAAATTCAGAATATAGGTAATAAAAGCTGACAGAACTGTATAAAGAATATTTTTTTTAATTCCACGAGTAATTTCAAGAAAGTAAAAGGGCAGGGAAGGACATATAGTTAATGCATGACTCAACCAATTCTCCCTTGGTCATTTAAGTATCTTATAAGGGCTTGAAGACTCAGCATAAGTATTGACATTAGATTAGTCTCAAACTAGACAAAGTGAATCTCTGTCAGACAATAATTAGTGTCCAAATAGCTCATGGTATCTTAATGAATAAAGACCTATTAGGCAATAAAAAAGAGGGAGTTGCTGATTTGTAAATATTAATAAAGTCAGAGCCTCAATTAGAGTATTACAAAATAGTCTTATATTCAAGGCTGTAGAATAAATAAGAATAATCTATGGTGATAGAAAGGAGAAGATTGGATTTTCAGGAATACAATGGTGATGGAGAAAGAGAGCACTGAGGACAAAGATCCCCCTGGGAATTTGGAAGGTGGTGAAATCCCCTGGTTTGACTGATGTTATACATTTGCCCCACTTCATTAAGATATGATGTGATACTTATTTGCAGATGACAATTTGACAAGTCATGGCATGGCCCAACAACGGGCAGTATATTACTATTTTAATTGCTACCAAAAATACTTGAAAAAACACTATAAAATATGAAATATTTATTTTGGCTCATGGTTTCAAAGGCTTTCATGACTGTTGCCTTAGGTAAAGTGAAATTTTATGAATCAGAGAATACAGCTGTCAGTCACAAGGCAGGAGGAAATGGACAAAGCAAATCCCCAGTGGCTTGCTTCTTTCAAATAGCCTCACTTCCTAAAGCCCATCCAATTAAGAACTCATCAATAGATTAATCCATTCATGAGATTGGCAACCTAGTTATTTCACTGGTTGGGCATCATGTCTTTGTCATATGAGCTTTTTTAGGGGATACATCATATACAAATTATGATAATGTATCTGTGAATAAAGTTTTAGAAAATGACATCTGAGTGGGTAGACTAAGTAAAGAGCATTATTCTCCCCAAATGAGCAGATTTTGTCTAATCAAATTTTGTGATGATATTGATATTGTGATTTATTTAAACAAAAAATGATAAAATTGTCTATGGTTAATTTTGGTAAAATTGAATTGTCTTTATAAAGACATCAAGACTTATAGAACCAAGCACTTATTTTTTATATTGAAAATGCCTATATGAATCCCACAGGCCTGGAAAAAACTCACGTACTGAATGTTGGCACAATCTATTCTCAGAAATGTTGAGATAACATGAAGTGGTTTTACCTTATGCTCTGGTAGAACCCCTGGGAGTGGAAAAAAAAAAAAGAACTGTAGAAATTCACAGTGTTTCCAACCGTCTTAGGGCAGATAACCCTGAAGTCATGAGTGAAGACATAGTTATCGGGCCAGTATGTTGAAGCTCATGAGCTTACTACATCTTGTACAATGCTAGGGACAAATTTCAATGAGATTGAGACAATGCCCCTGGATAGCCAATATTTGATGGTTTCTTCTCAGAAATTGAAAGTAAGAGCCTTCTGCTAAAGACACCACACAGTTATTAAAAAGCTTTGAAGGAATCAAGCTTGAACTGACTTAGGAGCCTGCTCTCTGAGGGCTATTTCTCATAGGACCAAAAGGAGTCATGCTAACTTCCAAAAGAGAAAAATCAACACTCTTATCTGGATATAATGCCCTAAATGGGAAGATATCCCAAAAGGTGTAATAGTGGCATTGACTTCCAAGATATAACCAAAGGCTATATCTTTGAACTTAAGTTCCAGACAACAGGACAAATGAATGCCTAGTATTGGAACCCTAGCAAAATACCTGTGGCTTGTGAGATCATGGACTTAGAGAACAACCTACTACTGTCATTTTCCTAAGCCAGTATAATTTCTAGTTGCATTCTAAATACTAACCTTTATACCCACACATATGCATAACTCTCACTCGTCATCAAAGCAGCTCCTTTCTGCATCAGACAGAGACCACTACAGAAAGACATAACTGGGCAAAATGGAGAGAAAACTGCATATTACCCATTCCCCAAGTTGATATATCTACAACACATTCCCTCTGCCAGAAGGTTCATGGAACATCACAGAAGAATGTACCGAAAAATTGTAAGAGCCAGAGGATCAGGACATTGGCTGATATATAGTGTCTTTTATATATGACAGGGAAGCATATCTTATAAAATCTAAAAAAAATTATGATAACTTAAACAAGACCTACACAATGACAACAGCAGTTGACATGTCAGTATTAGATGGCCCCATGCTAGAGCTTTAGACACTATATGGCACTAGGAGAGGGAGAATCTGTCTTCTCCAGGAACAAGCTTCCTGACATGTCAAGTCCCAAGTTATCAGCCCTAAATATATACATACATAAACAAGAGCAAACACACTCAGTAGATTGAATTCATAGTTTTATATATATACATATATATATACACATATGTATATTTAGATATTTATACATATATGTGTATATATGTATATATGTACATATATATGGTCATCAATTTTGTGTGTGTATGCATATGTGTGTGTGTGTGTGTGTGTGTGTGTACACACATGAAAGAAAGACCATGAATTTGAAGATGAGGTGGGAAGCACTGCTGGAGTTGGAGGCAAGGATAGGTGGGAGAAAGTTATGTAAATACAGTACTCATATGAAATTCTCAAAAGAAATATTTTTAAAAAGGAAGAAAAGAGAAACTATTGATTGCATAACTTGTGCTGCTTTTCTAGTTTTTTTACTAACTGGCCCCTTAGTCAACAATGGCTACCTCATTGGAGCACTTAACATCCAAAGTGACATAACTATTGTCATCCCCAATGATGACAAAAGCCTTGAACCTGGTCAAGTGGCCATCGCAAGGTTGCTTCTGAACTGGAGTAATCTTTAAAACCTAATTCTAAAATCATGTTCCTAGGAAAAGGTCAATAATCCCAGATCACCTGATAGGTAAAGAAAACAAGTAGATCTTCAAAGAACTGATCTTCATATTCTTGAGCAGGGGAACCCACATTGGTGACAGAGATCTAACTCTTATCTCAGGATTTATCTCTACAAGTCTCATCACAACCTCAGCCTCAGCCACATCTGGACCATGGTCACATATCTACGAGACCACTGCCAAAGCCTGTGTGAAGCAGTCACGGCTTCCCCAAGCCTGAGCCCCAAGGTCCTCCTAGTCCTCTGGGTGTTCCTACTGCACTGACGTCACCTGACATTTTCTGAGGAAGTCACACCAGTTGACATTCTCATCGTGTATTGGTAGTTTAATTTTTAAAACATTTATGGCTCTGAGTTTGTTATCATCTCTAGAGAATTAGTAAAATGACTCAACTGTCTACAAAGAAGCAAACTTCAGACTAATGGGTATATACTCACTCTGGATTTAATGAGCATAGTTTGCCAGATGCTACCCACAGCCATCAGTCTAAGCCAACTTGCCTTGTCCAACTTGGTAGGTTTTGTACTCTTTCTGCAAAGATGCAGCTGGAAATACAAATAAAATAGGCACATGACATTCGAAGGTGTGATAATCAGAGTTGTCACATGCCAAGTGATGATGTCTCACAGAGGAAGAAAAACAACGTTCTGTGTGGAATATGATTGCCTCATTTCCAGCATGCCTGATTGGAACAGGGGTAATATTTCCCTTAACTTTGATCCCAGAAAACAAACATGACAGCATTTATCTGGCCTCAAATAGTTTAGAAAAATGTCCTTTTATTTTGCTATACTTGAAGTCCTTGTGGGAATTGAGGTTAAGGAAAGGAGTTGGCTACCCAAGGTCGAGTATCTTTTTGGGTAAAATGAAGTTCAAGGTAAATGTATTTATATGGTCGAAGAGACATGCTATATTCTTGTCTGTAATTAGAAAAAGGAAACAGGCAGGCTGCTTCTGAGATGTCTTCTGTAGTCTTCAGAGCAGAGCTACTAAAACCAACTACCTTTGGGGAAAGGCCTTGGCAGAAGAGGACATGACTGACCAGGAGCATTTAGTTTCCTAATCCAAAATAAATAAATAAATAAATAAATAAAATAAAACAGTATTGATCACTTATTAGCATCTTTATGTACCCATCTGAGAAACATTATCTATGAGAAATAGACTAACCATATTTTTGGTTTGGTTTTTTTTTTTACAAGTTCTATGGCTGTCACATTGACTGGGTTTATTGCTATTTGAGACAAGGTCTCACTGTATATCCCTGGCTGGCCTGAAGTTCCCCATGTAGTCCAGGATGGCCATGAATTCACAGAGGTTTACCTGCCTCTGGCTCTGGATAACTGGGATTAAAGTTATGAGTCACTATCCCCTACTATTTACCTCTTATAGAGATGCTCTTGCAGTCTCTTAGAGCCCATAAAGTAGCTGTATTTTACATTCTGTGGAGACTTCTGATAGATAAATTATCTGGGCACAAATAAAAATGGGGTTATTTTTGACTCCTACATTTGGGCAACAAAGTATAGACTCAAAACCTCAATAATTTAAATACAAAACCTGGAACTTTCTTGGAACAATGTTTCTTACAGTACTCCTGATCATTGCTTGGTTACACAATGCAAAAGAAATTAAGGTATCTTCTTTTGATTGTTTCTTCCAGCTTTTTCATGTATCAGCTTCAATTGCTTATCCAAATCCACCCTCCACTTCCACCCCCTAGAAATATGCTCAACTGGCAAAACTACTGAGCATGCTTCCCTGTCAATCTGTTGGTCTTTTACTGACATATAATTGCCAGTATTTGTGAGGCTGTACTTATGATAGGTCATTACCTTTATGATGGTCAGGAAGGTTGGTTTTAAATAAATAAAACCAATATTAAGATTTATTATATACTACTTCTTTCCCTCTAAGTATTTCACATAAAATCATAGTGTTGTAAAAGATAAAAATGCTATCTGGACTTAGAATGGACTAAAAGATGATTTAAGAAGCATTACACTGTTAGTCATGGTGGGCCATTTCTCTAAATCCAATACTAAAGGATGTGCAGGGTCATGCAAGAGGGTCATGAGGTGAAGGCCTATAAGATCTATGTCAGAAAAGAGAAAAGAGGAGGGGAAGGGAAAGGAAATGGGACGTGGAGAAAGAAGGAATGGAAAATGAAAAAGAAGGGGAAGGAAAGAAGAACAGGGAAGAGACGGAGAGGGGAGGGGAAGGAAGAGCAAAGACAGGAAGAGAAGGAAAAGAACCTCATGGTCCACTAACAGAAAGATGAGACTACCAACTCATAGTGTGGAATCAAAGAACTATGGTTTAATTAACTATTTATCTTTAATTATATGAACATAATAGATATTTTGAACTTCGCTGAATCCTGGCTTCCTGGTTAATATAAAATGGAGATGGCAATAATAAAAAAATTCTTACTATTACTATTATATTATGTTCTCAGGATGACTACAGGAATTAGAAGAACACTATATAAATTAGAAAGATGACAAATAATTATTTGATACAATAGGCTGTATTATTTCTCTCCATGCTAGGTAGGTATCTGCTTTAAGTCACCTGTTGTTAACAAATATCCAATTCTGGGTCAAAGCTTCCAGTAGTCCACCAGAGATCAGCTGAGATCTATGAGGTCATCGGGGACATAGGAGCAGCCTTTTTTTCTGTTTCACAAGCAATATATAATGTAGACTCTTGACTCTGTACATTGAAGAATATAAGCTGATGATTTTGTTGCTTCTTTGATGCTAAGTATTGAACCCAAGATATCAGACATGATTGTAAGCCCTTGGATGATGTTTTTGAAATACATTCTTAGTAGAAGCTGAACACTTTCATAGAAATTGGCATCTGGGTGAGCTTTAAAATGTTTATGTCCTGGTTGGATATATTTGCAGTGAACACTTGGGGACAGACATTTTTAAAATGAAGAAAAATCCCAGGCTTTTAGGTAAGAGCAAAAGCAGGTAACTAAACGTCAGACCAGGAAGACTGTCTATGGTTTCATTAGAAAAGTTTTCCCTCATGGCAGCAGTTTGTGAACTGGTTTTCATGGAACTCAGCAAATCAGGCTATTGGCATCTTTTTGTTAAATTTTCCTCTGCTTTACAGAGAGAATGCCATTAGGAAAAACCATTTTCCCCCTCTTGTTAGTTTGATTCATGTTCCAGGGTTGTTTAAAGCGATAGATGGAAAGGTTCATTAACATTAGTCCCTCTGTGCAGAGCTCCTTCTACAGGGTTAGAAACAGTATGTTCTTTCTTTTGCTTCAAGAGAAGTGTTGGGAATTGTAGCAGGTTAGGAGAGCTTAATTGCTTCCCTCCCTTGGTAGATAGAATAATATTTTTCTAGAACTGTGAAATCTAGACCACAGGAAAGAAGCTTTCATGTCAGATACAACCTGAATCATCTGAGTCCTGTGTTGTAAGTGTGTAGCTATCGGAACATGCCCTCTCAACTCCTGAGAGTCCACAAAGGGCTAGATCAGTAATCTATATTGTGTGGGGAGTCACCTGGACTCCCCTCACCAACCATTCAAAAGGAAGTTTCTCATGGTTTGTACTGGGAGCTTTGTTTATCTGTGGTTGGGAGAATTATCTGCCTAAGAGGCTTAGCTTCCTCTAAGACAGATTCACCACAATTATCAGCATGGCAAGATAGGTTGCACTTGCATGTTAGTGGTAGCAGAGAGCTGTCCAATTGAACTTATTGTCCATTCAACAAGAGGGAAGTCATGCTAGCTACTGGTAACTTCACCATCTTCCTTGGGCTAATGAAGTCACCGACCTTAGAGAAGAATTTACTATCACTCTAATAGACCATCACATCATGTTTCCTTTTCATCTGTATACTCATAGATAAGTATAGCTACCACCATATAGCTACCACCACCACCACCAAAGAAGCCTTCCTGAACAGCAAATGGAGACCATTACAAAAAAAAATCACAATTGGATACAAAGCACAGATCAACAGATTGTGGGAAGCCCAACCTCACAGAGTGCAGCCACATCACAGCCCCTCTATGGCTTAGGAAGCATCACTGAAGACAGGGTGGTAAGAACAAGGGCCACAACACTAGGAAGTCTGCTGTGAGATGGTCTTTCCTAGAAATGGCCATAAAAACAAGACCAGAAAAAAATGGCAATATTAATGGATATGTTAACCTAGAGGGTGTAGATTTTCTTAGGTTCCCACACTTAGACCAAGAATCACAGGCCATTAATAATGGCTGGGAGCGGGAGGACTGACCTTTCTCAGGGATGATTCTCCCTTATTAATTGTCTAATCCAGAGAGATCATCATTAAAACCATACCCACACCACCCATAAGGAGGAACTCACCAGGTTGCATTTACATATAGTGGTACATATAGACAAATACATACACATATACTTACATATGCAACAATAATTAAAGGAAAAGAGACTGTTATCTTAAGAGGTGAGAGGGAGACACGGGTGAGATTTAAGGAAGGGTAGCTGAGAGAGGATGGGTAGAGGAAAGGGAGTGGGAAACTGACGTAATTCTATTTCAATTAAAAACATATTTAAAAGAAGAAGAAAAGTTCAGAGGAAAAGACAAAACAAAGAGAAAGGAGGAAAGCCATGTGGAGACTGAAGGCACATGATTAGTCACAGGTCTTCTGACCTAATCACTCTTGCTTCATTTTTCAGTAACATGTCTTGTTTTCACTTAGAGAAAAGGACAGAGAGGGTGTGAGTTAGTCTGCTGGCCACACAAAGCAGCTTCAAAGCTCTTGTCATCTTTGGGATCCCCACAAATGTATTTAATAGGGAACAAAAAAAAGCGATTTACAGAGCAGCATGAATAATTGTTCTAGTTTCGTTTCTGTTGCGGGGATAAAATCCTGTGACAAAAAGCAACTTAGGAGAGAAAGGGGTTTATTTCTGCTTACAATTCCAGGTTGTTGTCTATCATTGTGGAGAAGTCAAGGCAAGAATGTCAACTAATTAGTCACATCATATCCACACTCAAGATCATAGAGAAATGAATGCTTTCATGCTTGCTTGCTGTGCTCAGTTCAATTTCTGCTTTCTTTCTGACTTGATTGAATATATTTTATGTATTTACATTTCAAATGTTATCTCTTTCCTGGTTTCCCCTCTGGAAACCCCCTACCCCATACCCCTTCCCCTGCTTCTATGAGGGTGCTCCTCACCATTCCTACCTCACCACCCTGGCATTCCTCTACACTGAGGCATCGAGCCTTCACAGGACCAAGAACCTCTCCTCCTATTGATGCGAGACAATGCCATCCTTTGCTACATATGTGAACTCCTCCATTGGGGTCTCCATGCTCAGTCCAATGGATGGCTGTTAGCATCCACCTCTGTATTTGTCAAGGCTCTGGCAGAGCCTCTCAGGAGACAGCTGTATCAGGCTCCTGTCAGCAAGCACTTGTTAGCATCTACAATAGTGTCTGGGTTTGGTGTCTGTATATAGGAGGAATCCCTAGGTGGGGCAGTCTCTGGGTGGCCTTTCCTTCAGTCTCTGCTCTCATAGACAGGTCAGAACTCTGTGCCTCCGGAACTGTGCCTGAGTGCCCATGGTAGCCTGGGTCTTCTCACACCAAATAATTCAGTGAAAGCATTTCTCTAACCACAAACATGCCCACAGGATAACAAGAAGTTAAAACAAAAAGTCCTTGAGACTCTTTTCCCCAGGTGATTTAAGGAATGCCAAATTGGCTAACTTAACTATCACACCAGTACATTACACTTCAGGTTTTTAAAAATATCTATACTAAAGGCACACACATATACATACATTTATATATGTATGTAATACGTCTCTAGAAATGCCAATAAGAAACAACTACCATGATTATAAATGCCTTTGTAAAATTTAAAAACAAAATGGATGTGGAGAAGATGAGGAAATATCTCTGTACTTTGGAGTTTTATATCCCATTTATACATATTATTTGGTTAACAAAATCTTTTAATGTTATCATAAATACAAAATAAATGTGAAATGAAAATACATTGTAATCTGTGTACCATCTGGCATTTTTTGAAAGGGAAGATACGCCAATATTAGAGGTTTTTAAAACCAGGACTGAACAGGGACCCTCTCCTTTATGTACCTGGAAGTGTCAAAGAAGAAGTGATCATTTCTAATATTTTCTCTCTTTAATTCAGTGGCATTTAATGCCACATTTAGGCTCTCTGTAGAATCTGTGGCCCTCAGAAAACTCCCATCATGGAGAAGAAAAAAATGCTCAATCTGGAGATGTGATTTCTAGTCCTGGAAGTTCATCATTTTCTGAATCTGTTTAATTTTCACCTGAATGTCTCTCAAGAATGGGGTAAGGTTGCTGAACACCTTTAATCCCATCACTCAGGACACAGAAGCCCATAAATCTTGGTGAGTTTGAGATTAGCTTGACCTGCATAGCAAGGTCCAGGCCTGTCAGAGCTACATAGGAAGAACCTCTCTCAAAAAACAAAATGAAATCCAACAAAGAGTATAGTATGGAAGAAATGAGGTGATGTATATGGGAATGATTTTAAGGAATATGTACATTCAACGTTACTCTCCAGAATGTCTCATATTAAGTAGTCTAAGATAGATGATGGATAGATAGATAGATAGATAGATAGATAGATAGATAGATAGATAGGATATAAATAACTAATATAACTATAAATATAAATTTATAGATATAGATAGATTTAAAATGGATAGGTATAGATAATTATAGATATAGATTATGCAGCTATAGATGATAGATATAGATGAATAGAGATATACAGATATACATGTGTCTCTGATGGGCTTTTGTTTCCTGTCTTGTGTTTTAAAACGGGTCCTTTAATGTGGATTGAGAATGGGAGAAGGCAAAGGTTAGAAAAAGCTTGTCATAGTCTCACAGCAAACTCACTTAGGGAATGGAGTGTGTGAGTATGTTACATAACGCAGTTACTACTTATTCAGGAGGAATGGAGTGTGTGAGTATGTTACATAACCCAGTTACTACTTACTCAGGAGGAATGGAGTGTGTGAGTGTGTTACATAGTCCAGTTACTACTTATTCAGGAGCAAATAAAGAAACAGGACAAGGATTTGCTCCTAGAGTTTGAGTGAAAAGAAATGTTCTCCAACCAGTAAGGGAAAGCTCAGGAAGCATTTCCACCAAACAGCCCTGGGGCATAGCTTTGTTTTGCACTTTCTCTAGTCTCTGACCCCAGAAGTCAACAGAGAAATCTCAGTTTATTTTATCACCAATGTGTCACTTTTTAAAAGTCAATGGTGTATGAGAAGTTGAGTTAGGTTAACACCACCATCATGGATATGGATGAGTCACCAATGAAGCTATCTTTTCCGTTCTTATATTCTCTGAAGAGTATAGATATTTGCAAAAGACTGCATCTATGGAACCATAAACACTAGACTCTCTAAAGTAAATAAAATCAGCACCTGTTTTATTGGGGTGGGGATGGAAGATATCTCAGAGTCTCCAATAGTGGCAGAATCTTCTCTTAAAGACACAAGTCAAGAAACTTTTCCTATGCCTCCCTTATTTTTTATGTAATATTTATTAACAATTATAGTTTTGAAACTGCATTCAGAACACTTTGTTTTAAACTGGATGGCTCTGAATATCCTATGCTAGCAATAAATTAATAGTAGGAATAGATGAATATAATCAAGTTGCAAGTAGCTATGTTTGTGTGACTGTTCTCTTAAAACATGTAGTATTTTATGTCCCTTTCCAGACTATACAAGCATGGACCCATTGTTATGCAAATGCTTTAAGCATTACTTATAGAAACATGCAATATACTCTCAATGTTCAGATGGATGCACACATGGCATTCTCTACAATTTTTCATTCTACTTCATGAAATGTATCACAGAAATAAATTAGTCAGGGAGCACTGCCTTTCTTAGATTTTTTTATTTCTTCTTAAATTAAATCTCCATTAGATTTGTACTTTTACTGGACTTCTCAATAACTACCTAGACAAATTTCAATGTGCCATTAGATAAGACCTCAAAAAGAAATTTAATAAGAAATATTCTTGAGCAATGAAGTAAAAATCTTCAATTTTGTGGAAAAGATCCATCTGGTGCATGCTGTCCACATTGTATAAAATGATTTGTACTGGTTAACTTACTGTCTTCTTGACACAAGCTAGAGTCATCTTGAAAGAGAGAAATTGTCACTGAGAAAATGTACCCACCTAACTGGCCTGCAGGCAAACCTGTGGAACAGTTTCATAATTAACATTAAGTATGGGCAGGCCCAGCTCCCTGTGGGTGATGTTACACCTGGGCAGGTTGTCCCAGATGGTATAAGAAAATAGGCTAAACAAGCCATGGGGAGTGGACAGAAAGCAGTATTCCTTCATGGCTTCTGTTTCATTTCCTGCCTTGAGTTCCTGCCCTGATATCTCTCAATGATGGACTGTGATGAAGACTTTGAAAACCAAATAAAGCCTTTGTCCTCCACCTTGCTTTTGGTTGTGGTATTTACAATAGCTGTAGAAAGAAATCCAAAGCAACTTCAAGGACTTTTTTTTCCAAGTAAGAGGAGGAAGGAATCATGGAAGCAGCATGAGAAGAACTTTGTCTGGCAAGAAAGCACAAGGGTAAAAATGGAAAGGCTTAAAATAAAGAATTTGTGGTTCTTGACAGCCCAGACATATTGGCCTGAACCACAAAGCCAAGCAAAGCAGAGACAAACTCAGGTCTGAAACTTCAACCATCTATGTTGTTTGGGGGGGAAATGCACCGATGCCCTGAACATTATAGTCTCTACGTTCATTCCGAACCACATCAGATCCACACTCTCACCCCAATCTTTATTTCCTCTAAATGGTTCCAAAAAAGACAAGCACCTCATTCCTGTATTATTTTTGTTATGTTTGAGGCTTTAAAATCCACTGAGAGTTAGTGAGCTAGGTAGTCTGGAATAGATGGTTGCTTATAGCACAGGCTGTCTTCGACCTGCCAGAGACCATCAGGACTAGGATGATGCTGTCTTTGACCTGCCAGAGACCATGAGGACTAGGATGATGCTCTAGTTTTGTTGGTAAGAAAGTACTTTCCATTGCATGTAGGTGTGGAAATAAAAGTTGCAGTTGTCTTGTCAAGACTGTTTTCTTAAACAGGAACTTAAACAGGCCCAAAATATTGTTAACTGTTTTAAAATAAAAGACTCAAGACTCAGCAACAGTCTGCCTATATTCTATAGCACGGCAGCCTCTGTATGACTCTTTAATCCTGAATGTCATCTTCTCTAAACTACTTAGTATATCTAAGGAGAATGCCATGCAGCCAGCTAAAAAGCCAAAACATTTAGTCAAACAACTCTGTGTGCTGTAGTAAAAAGGAAATAGTTTTACCTACCCTCCCCCTGACCATGAATTTTTGGAGAGTAGGCAAGAGGATCCTCACAGCATTCTGTGAGTATCTCCATCACTGTATTATTCTATCATATTGAAATCTTCATTCTCCATATAAAACAAACCTCTTGGGTGATAAGATTTTTGTATGTGTGTACAGCACAATGCTAGGCAGATCATAGGAAATTGGAAGGCTTCTCTTGAGCTGACACCAATTTAACTGAGTATACTCTTGCAACAGGTAAACACAGATGGACATCATATATATATATATATATATATATATATATATATATATATATATATATATACCAAAGACCCCTTCTAGAAAAGGATGTCCCCTCTTACACAGAATGACAGAAAATCAAACTGTAATATATTTCACATGACAAGTTGTTAGTCCAAAGTTAGTGTAAACACTAAGATCTGAGGACTCATCCAGTAAGATACAAACTGTACAGAAATGAGAGTTATGACCCTCAGAATTCATGTCACTTCACAAATGCACTTGACTTTCCCAGCCACAGCTGGTTTTTAGGTTTCTTCTACAAGTAAAGCAAATTTGTAAAGTAAACAGACAATGTAGTCTGCTCATGCTACTGTTGGACCCAGAATCACAGAGCTTTGCCTCATTTTGATATCTTATGCAAGAACTTCTAGATGAACTCACACATAGGTGAGATGACAAGAAGAGAGGTTATCTGCAAAATAGTTTGTCCTCCTTTAAAGAGAGACGTTCTTTTTTGAACACCAAGGTTTAGAGGTTGATTTTTTACATAAGTTGGTACAAATTCAATGACATTACATGCAGGAGGATGTTTTTCCATAGTCTGTCCCTTTTTTTTTAAACATAAACAAACCATTTGCCATTTATGACACTTCTAAAACTCAAGAAATGAACAAATTCCCTGTAGTGAAAACCACATTTCCCTTGGGACCCCTGGCATTAATGTTATTTTAATGTCTTTCAAACCTGTACAACATTAAACTTACAGGTATAAAAATCCTTTTGTATTTAGCTCTCCAACAATGAAAAAGTTTTAAATTAAATACAAACAAAACTCCAAGCCAATAAGTTTTTAATTAGCAATCTTAATCCGATGTGATGAATGAAGCGGCATTGCTGAGAAACACTAATCGCTGCTTGCAATCTGCACTCAGCATCCACGACTGTAATGGGTCCTTTCATTCTGCAGGTTTAAAAACATAGAGAACATTTGAAGACTCAGTTCTCTCTGTGGAATTAGTGAGAAACTGTCCTTCATAAAATGGGCATCATTTGCATATTAAATCAGCCCCTATTATTTTCTTATTATCTTGAGATAATTAAAGTTGTGCCACTTGGTGAGAAAGACACTGGCAGTATTTGTACAAACACAGGCACTAAATTCATCCCAATGATCTACATACCTGTCAGGATTTCGCTTAGCCTCAAATAAAGACAAACCTAAATTCAACTGGGTTCTAAGTTAAAGAATCCTTGGCTGTCACACCTCATAGGCTCTGGATAGGTTACAGGCTCCTCACTGAGGCCAGTGTAAATGTCACTGGAGCTGACATCCACAGCCACAACTGGAGATCATCCTACTCTTACTTTATGCTCCAATAGAGGAAAAGGGTGGTTTCTGAAGGATCTTGGGTTGCTGCTATGAAGAAAAAGCAGACATAGGTGTACCCGACAATCAACAATGAATGGTTACCACACAATGACATTCCACAATTTCAAATGATTGTTAACATGAAATCACAAAATCTAAAATTCTATTGTGGAGTATTCTCAGAGGAGGAAAGGATCCTTAGATAGCCCAGATTTTGTCAGATCCCATTTTGAAAAATATTCATTTAGTTAGAGAGTCATAAACTAATTTCAAAACAATAGGTATATATAAGTAGATAGAATTTGACCAACCAATTACCTAAATTAATCCAGAGTCTGTAGAAGCCAGTCATTATCGTTATTTATATATGTTGGTTTCATGATTTATATAAATAAAATTAGGTCCTCTGCCCAGACATACACCTCCCATCAAGTGGATTTTCACTCAATTTGGCATTCACATTAAAGCAATCTGACTTGTACTGTAGGCTACACACACATTGATGAAATCCACGTGAGAAGCTTCTATGAAGCACATTAACAAGACAAGAGTCTTCCTGGAGAACATGAGGATTGAAGACATTTAACTATTAAGCAGAAGAGAGATGTCATGTATCAAGAGAAACAACTACAATTTCAAATGCGAAGTTTACATAAAAAGTTCAAAGAGTAGATACCTTCTGAAACAGAGAGCAGTTTACTCCTATAGATGAGCTGCTTCTCTTAGTAACACAAAGCTACAGAGACAATAATGGTGTATTAGTTAAACAGTGGTCAATAATTCTTTCTTTTTAATTATTTTATTACTAGATAATTTCTTTACTTACATTTCAAATTTTATCCCCTTTCCTCCTTGCCCTTCTGAACTCCCCCCCTCATCTCCCCTCCCCTCCCCCTGCTCACTAACCCACCCACTCCCACTTCCCTGTCCTGGCATTCCCCTATACTGGGGCATCTAGCCATCACAGGACCAAGGGCCTCTCCTCTCATTGATGTCCCCACAAGGCCACCCTCTGCTATATATGTGGCTGGAGTCTTGAGTCCCTCCATGTGTACTCTTTGGTTGGTGGTTTAGCCCCTGGGAGCTCTTGAGGTACTAGTTGGTTCATATTGTTGTTCCTACTATGGGGCTGCAAACTCCTTCAGCTCCTTGGGTACTTTTTCTAGCTTCTCCACTGGGGATCCTATGCTCAGTCCAAAGGATGGCTGTGAACATCCACTTCTGCATTTGTCAGACACTGGCAGAGCCTCTCAGGAGACAGGTGTGTCAGGCTCCAGTCCACAAGGTACTTCTTGTCATCCACAATAGTGTATGGGTTTGGTAACTGTGTATGGGATGAAACCCCAGGTGGGACAGTCACTGCATGGCCTTTCCTTCAGTTTTTGCTCCACACTTTGTCTCTGTATCTCCTCCATGGGTATTTTGATCCCCCTTCTAAGAAGGACCTAAATATCCACACTGTGGTCTTCATTCTTTTAAGCTTCATGTGGTCTATGAATTGTATCTTGGGTATTCTGAACTTCTGGGCTAATACCCACTTATCAGTGAGTGCACCACAAGTGTTCTTTTGTGATTGGGTTACCTCACTCAGGATGATGTTTTCTTGTTCCATCCATTTGCCTAAGAACTTCATGAATTCACTATTTGTAAGAGCTGAGTAGTACTCCATTGTATAAATGTACCATATTTTCTGTATCCATTCATCTGTTAAAGGACATCTGGGTTCTTTCCAGCTTCTAGCTATTATAAATAAGGCTTCTATGAACATAGTGGAGCATGTGTCCTTATTACATATTGGAGCATCTTCTGAGTATATGCCCAGGAGTGGTATAGCTGGGGACTCAAGGAGTACTATGTCCAATTTTCTGAGGAACCACCAGACTGATTTCCAGAGTGGTTGTACCAGTTTGCAATTCCACCAGTAATGGAGGATTTCCTCTTTCTCCACATCCTCCCCAGCATCTGCTGTCACCTGAATTTTTGAACATTCTGACTGGTGTGAGGTAGAATCTCAGGGTTGTTTTGATTTGCATTTCCCGGATGACTAAGGATGTTGGATATTTCTTTAGGTGCTTCTCAGCCATTAGATATTCCTCAGATGAGAATTCTTTGTTTAGTTCTATACCCCATTTTTAATAGGGTTGTTTGGTTCTCTGGAGTCTAACTTCTTGAGATCTCTGTACATATTTGATATTAGCCTTCTATGAGATCTAGGATTGGTAAAGATCTTTTCCCAGTCTGTTAGTTGCAGTTTTCTCTCATTGATAGTGTCCTTTGCTTTACAGAGCTTTGCAATTTTATGAGGTCCCATTTATCTATTGTTGATCTTATAGTATAAGCCATTGGTGTTCTGTTCAGGAAAATTTCCCCTGTGCCCATGTGCTTGAGGCTCTTCCCCACTTTATTTTCTATTAGTTTCAGTGTATCTGGTATACACTTGGACTTGAGCTTTGTACATGCTAACCGCCAGTTGAATGGATTGATTTGCATTCTTCTAAATGCTAACCACCAGTTGGACCAGCACCATTTGCTGAAAATGCTGTCTTTTTTCCACTGCATGGTTTTAGCTCCTTTGTCTAAGATCAAGTAACCATAGGTGTGTGGGTTCATTTCTGGGTCTTCAACTCTATTCCAATGACCTACCTACCTGTCACTGTACCAATACCATGCAGTTTTTATCACAATTGTTCTGTAGTACAGCTTGATGGTGATTCCCCCAGAAGTTCTTTTATTGTTGAGAGTAGTTTTCACTATCCTGATGTTTTCTTTATTCCAGATGTTTTTGTAAATTGCTCTTTCTAACTCTATGAAGAATTGATTTCAAATTTTGAAGGGAATTGCATTGAATCTGTACATTGCTTTTGGCAAGATGGCCATTTTAACTATATTTATCCTACCAGTCCATAAGCATGGAAGATCTTTCCATTTTCTGAGATCTTCTTCTATTTCTTTCATCAGAGACTTGAAGTTCTCGTCATATAAATCTTTCACTTGCTTACTTAGAGTCACACCAAGATATTTTGCATGATTTGTGACTATTGTGAAAGGTGTTGTTTCCCTAATTTCTTTCTCAGCCTGTTTATCCTTTGTGTAGAGGAAGGCCACTGATTTGTTTGAGTTAATTTTATAATCCAGCCACTTTGCTGAAGTTGTTAATCAGGTTTAGGAGTTCTCTGGTGGAATTTTTGGGGTCACTTAAGTATACTATCTTATCATCTGCAAATAGTGATATTTTGACTTCTTCCTTTCCAATTTGTATCCCTTCGACCTCCTTTTGTTGTCTAATTGCTCTGGTTAGGACTTCAAGTACTATATTGAACAGGCAAGGAGAGAATGTACAGCCTTGTCTAGTCCCTGATTTTAGTGGAATTGCTTCAAGTCTCTCTCCATTCGGTTTGATGTTGGCTACTGATTTGCTGTATATTGCTTTTACTATGTTTAGGTATGGGCCTTGAATTCCTTAACTTCTAAGACTTTTATCATGAAAGATGTTGGATTTTGTCAAACACTTTCTCAGCATCTAGTGAAATGATCATGTGCTTTTTTTCCTTTGAGTTTGTTTATATAGTAGATTATGTTGATGGATTTCTGTATATTGAACCGTCCCTGCATCATAGGGATGAAGCCTATTTGATTATGATGGATGATCATTTTGATGTGTTCTTGGATTTGCTTTGCTAGAATTTTATTGAGTAGTTTTGCATCAATATTCATAAGAGAAATTGGTCTGAAGTTTTCTTTCTTTGTTGGGTCTTTGTTTGGTTTTGGTATTAGAGTAAGTGTGGCTTTAGAGAACAAATTGGATAGTACTCCTCTTTCTATTTTGTGGAATAATTTGAAGAGTATTGGTATTAAGTCTTCTTTGAAGTTCTGATAGAACTCTGCACTAAACCCATCCGGTCCTGGGCTTTTTTTGGTTGGGAGATTATTAATGGCTGCTTCTATTTCTTTAGGCATTATGGCACTGTTTAGATCATTTATCTGATCCTGATTTAACTTCAGTGCCTGGTGTCTGTCTAGAAAATTGTCCATTTCATTCAGATTTTCCAGTTTTGTTGAGTGTAGGCTTTTGTAGTAGGATCTGATACTTTTTTGAGTTTCCTCAGTTTCTGTTGTTATGTCTCCCTTTTCATTTCTGATTGTGTTGATCTGGATACTGTCTCTGTGCCCTCTGGTTAGTATGACTAAGGGTTTATCTATCTTGTTGATTTTCTCAAAGAACCAGCTCCTGGTTTGTTTGATTCTTTGCATATTCCTATTTTGTTTCTACTTGGTTGAGTTCAGCCCTGAGTTTGATTATTTCCTGCCTTCTACTCCTCTTGGGTTTCTTGGCTTCTTTTTGTTCTAGAGCTTTCAGTTGTGCTGTCAAGCTGCTAGTGTGTGCCCTCTCCAGTTTCTTTTTGGAAGCACTCAGAGTTATGTGTTTTCCTCTTAGGACTGCTTTCATTGCGTCCCATAAGTTTGGGTATGTTGTGGCTTCATTTTTATTAAACTCTAAAAGGTATATAATTTCTTTCTTTATTTCTTCCTTGACCAAATTATTATTGAGTAGAGTGTTCTTCAGCTTCCACCTGTATATGGGCTATTATTTTTGTTGTTATTGAGGACCAGCCTTAGTCCATGGTGATCTGATAGGATGCATGGGATTATTTCAATCTTTTAGTATCTGTTGAGGCCTGTTTTGTGACCAATTATATGGTCAGTTTTGGAGAAGATACCATGAGGTGCTGAGAAGAAAGTATATTATTTTGTTTTCAGATAAAATGTTCTATAGATATCTGTTAAATCCATGTCCTATAGATGTCTGTTAAATCCATTTGTTTTATAACTCCTGTTAGTTTCACCATGTCTTCTGCTTAGTTTCTGTTTCCATGATCTGTCCATTGATTAGAGTGGGTTGTTGAAGTCTCCCACTATTATTGTGTGAGGTGGAGGTGCAATGTGTGCAATCTATTCACGCTTCCTTCCTCTGGTAGTCAGAAATCTTGTCTTCAGGCTGCTCCTTCTGGAATATGTTATTTAAAGTGACAATTTTGTAGGACTGTGAAAGGCAGCCTGGTTCCCGGTTGAACTAAGGCTAGAAACCCTGGTGACCCTTAAGAGATGGCAGGCATTTTGCCTGGTTACCGGACACTAGGCTCCTAACACAAGGCTGCAGCCCTCTGTAGATTTGTGGCCATCAGTCATGTAAGGGCAATGCCCCAAGGCCCTGCACAGGTAGAAGTGACCACAAGTCTAGTAGCCTCAAGACAGATCTCCATTTTAAAGAGGTACCTAAAGGCCTTGAAAGGCTTAGCCACTTAAAATTTCCTTCCCAGATACTCCTCCATGCAAAATGTATTTAACCTCAGGCCCATCCTGAGTAATCTTGTACAGTTTTACTCATCTACTTTCCACCATGACAATAAATGCCTTAAAACTAGGGACTGTCTGTTTTCATTGGGATCTGCCATTGAGCCATAGAAGGCCTTTGCCTATAGAGCAACCATCTAATCTCTTGTACAAGGCTTCTCTGTGCTCCCAGCCACGACCACCAAACCAAATCCAAGAACTCCTCCCCTCAGGACCCAGCCGAAGCTCCCATTTCCCCTTTGGCCCCAGGCTAGATCCAGACTGCAGGCCCCCATTCCATTCTCGCTCTTCTGCAGCTCCCAGCAACACCTGGGTTGCCAGAGCCTAAAAACCCGATGACTCCAGTCTCCCTGCAGTCCCAAGGACCCCCAAACAAGTTCTGGCTGTCCCTGGCACCTCATACTGAGCTCTCCCACCCCCGGAGCCTTGTCCTGTTGCTTTCCCACAGCCCAAAACCCACCTGTGGGGTAAGCACAGTCAAAACTCCCTCATCCCTGAGCGGTCTGAGCCCTGTGGCAGAATGACCAGGACCCCGCTAACTCTACATAATTTCGGTCCTTGTAACTTCCAACAATTTCTGTCCCAGTTGTGTATCTAAATAGCAGCCGAGCCCTCCCGATTAAAGCAGCAACTAACTACATAGGGGATCCAGGACAAGTCATTTAATGTTTTTATTGTTTAATTCCTCTGTATACAAAGAAGACACTGACTTTAATTCAACCTGTACGTGAGGCCAGTGAAACAGTAAATAAAGAAGATCCCAGATAAGAAAATGTAAAACCTGAGTAACCATGAAAAATATGAAGCCTGATTCAATTGTGTAAGTATTTCCTGGTTTTCTTCTCTTTACTGAGACTATTGTTCATACCGTAGTTTTGCAATCTGTTAACGAGTATATAAATTCAAATTCACAAGATTATCCCCCAAAACTGGCCCAAACTAGAGCTTTGCAGTGATGTACAGATGTTGATTGCATTTCCCACAAACAGTTTCAAAGAAGCACGTTTGTGTGACAGAAAACCAGAAAGGAATGCAGCTCAGTCTGCCTTTAAATTCCTGCAGCGGCATTATTGTCTTATTACTGTGCTTTAGCCAAATTTCTTCTTATTGGTACTTAAAACCATGAAAATCCAGACAGACCAAATACAGCAATCCATTAAGTCACCATTCTTTTACCCACAGGATTCTGTTTTAACACACAAAAGGGACAATGCTATATTGTAATTACTATGCTTAATAGCAGTGAGTAATACCAACCCATCACCCAAGTACCAGAAAGTGACAACATTTTGGTGCCCTGTAGCTACAGGCTACTCCCTCAACTACCATCCAAGACTGAGAAATCCAATAATATTTTTCATAATGAGCATGATGTGACTTGAGAACTATCTGTTTATGATTCACACTAAGACTAAGGACCATATGCTGCATACCAGTAAGTTGCTTCACCTCAGAGGAAAATATGTTCTGTGTTATATTCATCTGCACTGAAGATGTATCACATCCACATTGTTCAAGTAGAGCCCGAATAGACAATGCTCTCATCTATTATCTATTGGTCTGATATCCTTTCCATACCAGGGACATCAAAAGGAACTTACAAAAAAAAAAAGAGAATGGCTGTGTGACTAGTGTTATCAAGTCTATCTTACAATAAGGCAATTGACCCAGAGAAATGACAGTTAAGTTATAGTTTGATTCAGGACTTTCATCATTTGTGACAAAGAGTGGGATTCTGAGTCTAAAAAACTAAAAACTATAAAATTAAATAGCTAACAAAAATATTAGCTATGGAACTTGCTTTTTGGTTGTTTCTTCCTCTATTTGAGTTTAAGTTCACCATCCAGTCAAGCCAAGACTCTAAGAAAATTATGAAGCAAAGCATTTTTATGTATAGAGATCCACTTCCCCATACTCTGGAGGTACTTTTTCCAACTTACCATCAAGACTCACTTCCCCTTGTAGAATTGCTCTCTGTCTGGAGCAGCTAACCTACAGCAATTAGCTAATATTATTTTAGCTATCTTTTTATATATATATAAACATGTATTGAGCTATGTTATAAGTACTGTGCTCTAATCCCTGGATTCAAATACTGATATGGCAATAGTATTCAGAATCTAATGTAGTATTTAATAGGCTACCACTTGGTGGGAAAGGAGGATTATATTTAAAGAGTGTAGGAACAATATACTCTATGGGAATGAAAACACAAAGGTAGGAAGGAGTGATTATGACACATTCTGTCTAGATTCTTCACCCTGTTCACTGCGTCTATAATTTGCTCAAATGTCAAATCAGTTCTAAGTACCTAGAAGCTTTCCAGATAGATCCTGTGTCCATATACCTCTTTTAAACATTCAGAAATTTTTGGTATTTTCTGGATCCAGTCACTGTGCTCTGTGAGTGTCCTTGACTTTAAACAGACACTAGGTAACAGGTGAGGTAATGACTTAACATATGATTACCACATTGTGAGTAAGTGGATACAGTATTGAGAGGTTGTACAACATGCTAAGAGTATGAAACAGTTCATACTCATTAGGAGAATTTAAAAAATGTTTTCTAGAACAGGCAAGATTCAAGCAAAAATTTAAAGCCTAAGTGTAAGGAATACAGAATCAATAGGTAAGGGATATGATACACAGAACCTAGTCATTATCTTATAAAAGGCAGAAGACTTGGCCCATCTAGGTTCAAATGCCAATACATTTCTATGACTGCCAGAACTGAATGGGCTGTCCCTTTGTATGTCTCACTGAGCCTTCTTAATTTACTTCCATGCTTAATGCAAGAGAAATTGAGTTTCATATTCTTGTTATTTTGATTTTAGCCTGAGTTTATATGACCACAAAACAATCAATGAACTTATTCAATTATATGTAACTATCACTTTATTTTGTTAGTTTTAATTGAATTATTTATTGCTATTTTGTAACATGTTTAATACTTAAACATGTCTCTTTTGACTGTGTTTAGTCATGATCCAAAATGAAAAATAAATGTTGATGACAAAAGCAATAATTAGTTTGTAAATTTTAGGTTGGTTATATTCAAGATGGTTTAACTACAGACT
The DNA here is from genome assembly GCF_008632895.1 of Mastomys coucha. Taxonomy (NCBI): domain Eukaryota; kingdom Metazoa; phylum Chordata; class Mammalia; order Rodentia; family Muridae; genus Mastomys; species Mastomys coucha. Next base: position 149,561,046 of record NW_022196904.1, read on the forward strand.
CTTAGGAAAATTTTAAACTCAATAGTCTTACAGATGGTCCTGTGTTGCTTAGTTTTATGTTAACTTGATACAAGCTAGGTCATTTGAGAAGAAGAACTCAACTGAGAAAATATCTCCATAACATCAGCCTACATAGGTTTGTCTGCATTTTCTTGATTAATGATGGTTGTGGGAGAGCCATTTCCACTGTGGGTAGTGCCAACTCTGGACAGATGGTCCTGACTTGTCTAAGAAAGCAGGCTGAGGGAGCGTCGGGGAGCGAAACAATAAGCAGCTCTCCACCATGGCTCCTGTTCCAGTTCTTGCTTTAGATTCCTGCTTTGAATCCTTGCCATACTTCACTCAGTGATGAACTGTGATCTGGAAGCTCTAAGATGAAATACATCCTTTCCTTTTCAAGTTGCTTTTGGTTATGATGTTTTATCATAGCCATAGAAACAATAACTAAGGTGGCCCCAAATGTAATATGCCTTATCAGTTTTTATGCATTCAAATACTGCCTTCTCCTACGGCAGATGATAGAGTTCTACTTTGAATAACTGGATTTAAAATAGCTGGCACTGGGTCAACTAGAATGCACATATCTCTCCTTTTCCAACATAATATAGCCTACAGTGCTGTGCTGCAAGTGAGGATGCCCAGATCACTTCCCAGATCAACTGTTTATAATTCAACAGTTCCAGTTGAAACATCAGGGGTCTACCAGCCATGACTCCAGTTATGCATCACAAGAGTCCCATGAGCCCACAACTGACTAACAAGATTGCAAAGAGTCCCAAGTTGATATCCTTGCCTGAAGTTAGGTATTCCTGAAAACATCTGAGCAGCCATCTACAGGGAAAAATACATGCATATACACGTGTGTGGTACATGATTCATTGAGAACATTGTTTGTAGCCTTGTGGAAAATATCAGATGGCTGTGTTGAAAACTGCTCCCCCCCCCATAAAAAAATCTTATACCTTCTACAAAGTTATAGTGTCTAAAGAGGGCAGTAAAGTGGAGCCACTTGCTGAATTTAGTTTTGTCGGGCTGTATCATGAACAGATCTGACTACACAAACAGTCTGCATGACATGGTTAACTTCACTCCATCCACAGAGTAGAATAACATGCATCAAATCTACTATCATATTTTCATTCCAAAGTCAACACATTGAGTCTACTTCTCTCATGGAAGATGAAACTGGATGGTGGCTTTTGGTGTTTTCTTTGTACAAGGATCTAGAGAAAAAGCAAAACAGCAGTAGATTTGAAAGTGAGTGGATTATAAACAGTACATGAAAGAAGGCTGTGTGTGTGTGTGTGTGTGTGTGTGTGTGTGTGTGTGTGTGTTTGTACAATAACCTAAATAACAGCTATGTAAAAATATGAGCAAAATTGACTTAATAATGTAGAAAAACAATCATAAATAGTGTGTTTCTTAAGGAAAATGTTTCAAATTGGTGGTAGGTGGGAGTATGTCTGAAAATTCAGATTCCAGCCATTCTTCCTGATTCATTTTGCCCAGAGTACACTTATTCACTGTAATATTATTCTCAACTATGTGGTCAAAGCTGCCAATTTGGATGCTTTATATAGAGCCTCAAACTTCATGTGGCTGCCAAATTCAACTAAAAACCAAAGTTGTGTCTACATGACCAGGTAGAAAAAGAAAAAAAGAAAAACCACTTGTGCATTTCCCAAAAGTCAGCTCTGCTAAGACCTTAAAAGGGGTGCCCCTTTGTGGGAAATATCTTAACAAACCAGGGAACAAGACCAGCTCAATAGACATCACCCTAAGGCAGACAAAGAGAAAGGTTGACTTGCATCAACTCAAAACATGATAAAAAGTCCTGCCCTGAAATAAAGTACCACCATTTGTAATAAAATTTAATAACAGTTGAGCATAAAACTTTGATTTATTCTGATATATCACTGCTGATAAAAATTTTAAAGCTGTTTAAAAATCTCAGTTGAGGCATTTATATAATGCTTCCTTTCTCATAAGAATGAAACACATTTATGTTTAATCAGCACAGTCTTGTGCTTTGCCTTTTGGCCTGTTTTATTATATTTATTTTTAATGTTACTTATCTTCATAATACTTGGTACTAAACACTAGAAAGAATTTTGTTTCCAATGTGCCAAGGAACAGATTCAAGTATTTGCTCCATTGTCTTTGAACTTCAGAATCAAAATATATGCTTAGGGTTTTTTTTTTTACAAAGCCACTGGTATCTTCTCATTCTTTAATCTAATGTTCATTGTACACAAAAGACCTTAGATTTATCTGCAAAAATCACTGTGTCTCATGAATTTTCATTTCCTAGGAATTAGAGAGGGCCATATAGAAGAATGAGCAGACTTGAATCTATAGTCCCCCGCAGCTGGCGCCAGTGTGTGCCCTTTCTGCTACTCTCCTTTGGAGTTATAAGTTATTTTGCTTCTAAACACATCATTGCTTCTTTAACTACACTTTGTATGCCTTTCCAAAACACCTTTGGATATATTTCTCATTTGGCACCCCAATCCTTCCCCTTTTAAAATTATTATTTTAATAAACATTGAATCTCTATACTTTGGAATGAAAGCATCTCAGCTCACTGGGATATATAAATAAAAATAATAAAAATAAAAAATAAATACAATAATTCAGGCCAAAAAGCATAGCACAAGGCTGAACTGATTAACTTAAGAAAAATAAAAGTTCTGAAGTGGAAAAAATGAGGACTTAAGACTGACGATGGCTACTGTTGATTTCTTTTCTATGAAATTGGAATGCCTGTCTGAAGGAGTTTACTTGGATGTGGAAGTCATACCTGTGGGGCAGCTCTCATGGCTTAAGGATGAATCTCATACAGGCTGAGTGGATAGATTCTCTTCTGAAAGCATGACTTCAGATAACAAAAGAAAGTGTCAGCCTCTTCCAGTTAGCTGGCACATCCCAAAGCAACTCTCCTAAGAATCAGAGTATAGTTGTTGGGGAGGCTAGGATACCAGAGCCTAGGGCAGTGGATCTCAACCTTCCTAATGCTATAGAAAGGTTGATACAGTTCTTCTTGTTGAGATGACCACTAACCATAAAATTATTTCATTGCGATTTCATAAGTGGTCTGACATGCCCGATATCTGATATGTAAACCTTGTGTGGGTTACAAACTCATAAGTTAAAAACTTCTGGACAGGGGAATCTCTGAAGACTGACTCTGTCGTAGTTCACAGTGTAAAGAAGATTATCACAATGGTCCCCTGTACCTTCTCGGAATACAGAGCCCTTTCAGGAATCAAAGAAAGGGTTCTCATCTTTTCCTTATTGAATGACAGCCACCCCTGTAAACAATGTAGTCTGTGACCCTTGTGAAATTATTCCCCACTCTTTTTAGGGAAATATGTCTACATGCAGGACTGAGAGGCCACTCTGAGGAGTAGCTCTGATTGCTCAGCAATTGGATTAGATGAGCATGTTTTCTGTTCAACCTTTTTCTTCTGTATCAGACATTGATGCAACCAACAATATGCAAGGCAGAGTAGTCACCATTGCTTGCTACTTAGAAGGAAAAAAAAAAAGAAGAAAAGACAAAAACAAAAACAATGCCCCAGAATGAGGAGCTGGTGGCCCGATATAGACAAGGAAAACGTTTTCTGCTACAATAAAGGCAAAAGAAAAGTGAGGCCTAACAGAAGTGTTCTGAGAAAATGAAAGTAATGAGCAACTCAAACATATAGGTGCAAAGAACCAACTAATAAAATTGTATTGAATCCCAGCCTTGAGAACAACCCTTTTCAGGAATGAAAGAGAATCAGAGTCCCTGCCTTTCAACATATATAACATTATGCAAAAAAAACCCACTAAAATAGAAAACGAAGTAAGAATAGATAAGTTGTATCACAGGAGGAATGATATCTCGCACATGAATAGAATAAATAAACAGAGACTGATAGATAAGGACATATAGATGATTGATCATAAATGATAGTAACTGATAATTAGATGATAGATAGGCAGATAGCCAGTAGATAGATGATAGAAAAACAGATAGATAGATAGATAGATAGATAGATAACAGATAGATAAATGATTGATAGATATGAGATATGCTATGTCCTGTGCTCTCATGAAGACATTACAAATGTTTTAAGTTCCATAATAGTTCAATTACATATTTATATTCAATTACAGATGATCAGAAGTATAGTACGAGGAAGTAGTAGAAATGGGATTTGAACTAGAACTCACTATGTAACTGCTGTTTCTGAGCCCTGTGATATGTGGGATCTACCTCCCAAGAAGACTTAGTGTTTCCTGGGGAGGTGAGCTCCTTGTAAGTTGTCCTGTTTCTTCCCTTATGCTTTGACAGGTTGGCTCAGTGCCAGGTTTTCAGCTATACTTGTTTTATGATTGGCATATTTCTGCTATCTGGTTAATTCTATCGCAGCTGAAGAGATACCCAAAGGTACAAAAGGAGAGATGCTTTGATCGTTTTTTTTTTTTTTTTTTTTTTTTTTTTTTTTTTTTTTTTTTGGTTTTCATTCCTGCAGGGGATTCTGGCCATTGAGAGGTGGGACTTAGATGGAACCACTTGCTGACAGCAGCAGGACCCTGTTGGTGTTAACTTCACAGACCCATAAGAAAGACAAGTCAGAGAGAAATTCAAAACCAGGAAACGGAAACAGAGGAAGCTTGACAATAATTTGAGTCTATCTATAATGTCCATCTATCTCCTTTTTGGATAAAGAGCTATCAGTACCTTTCCTTTCTTAACTCAAATAAACAGGCCTCCCTTTGGGGAGGCTTTGTCTTTTCTTCCATTGACAGCCTACCTTCTAGGCAGAACACTGGCCTTAGGCCAGAAGGGCAGGCAGCCTTGTCAATCACAGCAGCCTTCCAGTGCATGGGCCTGATGTCATTTTTTACTTCAAAAACCATTTCCCTTCCATAATCTTTCCATTTGTTTGTTCATTTTTTGTTTCCATGCCAAACACTGGCTCTCCCCACCCCGTCCCTCCCTCATAGAGTCCTTTCCCCTCTCCTTCTCCTCTGAGAGGGCAGGCCTCAATGGGTATCTTCCCCAACCCTGGCACATCAAGTCCTGCCTGATTAGGCACATCTTCTCCCACTTAGGCCAGGCAAGGCAGCCTTGAAGACTGAGCTGCCTAACAGCTACATACATGCCTTGTTTTAGCCCCTGTTTGTTCTTTGGTTGGTGTCTCAGACTCTGAGAGTTCCCAGGGGTCAAGATTTATTGACTCTGTTGGTCTTCCTGTAGGGTTCCAATCTACTTCAGGGTCTTCATTCCTTTGCTTATCTCTTCCATAAGTTTCCCTGGCCTCTGTCCCTGGTCCCTGTTTAGCTGTAGGAATCGGTTTCTATTTCAGTCTGCTGCTGGGAAGAGCCTCTCAGAGGACAGTTATGCTAGGCTCCTGTCTACAAGCATAACACAGTATCATTAATAGTGTCAAGGACTGGTGCTTGTTTCAAGTCCTGTTGATGGTATGCTTTGCCTTACAGAAGCTTTGCAGTTTCATAAAGTCATATTTATCAATTGTTGACCTTAGGGCCTGGGCCATTGGTGTTCTGTTCAGGAAATTGCTTCCTTTACCAATTCATTCAAGGTTATTTCCCATTTTCTCTTCTATTAGGTTTAGTGTATCCCATTTTATGTTGAGATCATTGATGTACTTAGACTTGAGTTTCATGTAGGCTGATAAATACAGATTTGTATTTTTCTACATGCAGACATCCAGTTAGACCAGCACTGTTTATTGACAATGCTTTTTTTTTCCATTGTAGTTTTGCCTACTTTGTCAAAGATCAAGTGACCATAGGTATGTGGGTTTATTTCTGAGTCTACAATTTAATTCCATTGATCAACCTGTCTTTTTCTGTACCAATATCATGTAGTTTTTATTACTATTACTGTAGTACAGCTTGAGGTTAGGAAAGATGACTCTTCCAGAGGTTCTATTATTGTACAGGATTATTTTGGCTAACCTGGGTTCTTTGTTTTTCCATATGAAGTTGTGAATTTCTCTTTCAAGGTCTATAAAAAAAAAGCATTGAAATTTTGATGAGAATTGCATTAAATCTGTGGATAGTTTTTGGTAAGATGGTCATTTTCACTATGTTAATCCTACCTATCTATGAGCATGGGAGATCTTTCAATCTTCTGAGGTCTTCTTATATTTCTTTCTTCATTTTAAGTTCTTGCCACATAGATAGATCTTTCACTTAAAGTTATACCAAGATATTTTATATTATTTGTGTCTATTGTGAATGGTGTTTTTTTCCCTAATTTCTTTCTCTGCCCATCTATCATTTGTATGAAAGAAACTTTCCAATTTCTTTGAGTTAATTTTTTATTCAGCCACTTTGCTAAAGATATTTATCAGGTAGAATTTTGTGGTCACTTATGAATACTATCATATCATCTGCAAATAGTGATACCTTGACTTCTTCCTTTCCAATTTGTATTCTCTTGATCTTTTGTTCTCTTACAGTTCTAGCTAGAACTTCAAGTAATATATTAAATAGATAGAAAGTAGGCAGCCTTATCTTATCCCCAATTATAGTGAGATTGCTTCAAGTTTCCCTCCATTTAATATGATGTTGCCTGTTGGCTTGCTGCATATTGCTTTTAATATGTTTAGCTATGTCTCTTTAGTCTTGGATCTCTCTAAGACTTTTAACATGAAGGTATATTAATTTTATCAGAAGTCTTTTCAGCATCTAATGAGGTGATCATGTAATTTTTGTCTTTTAGTTTCATTATATAGTGGATTGTGTTGATGGTTTTTTGTGTATTAAAACATCCCTGCATACCTGAGATAAAGCCTACTTGATCGTGGTGAATGATATTTTTGATGTGTTTTTGGATTGAGTTTGCAAGAATTTTATTGAGTATTTTTGTGTCAATATTCATAAGTCAAATTGGTCTAAAGTTCTCTTTTTTGTTGAGACTTTGAGTAGTTTTTGTATCAGGGTGATTGTGGCCTCATAGAATGAATTAGGTAGTGTTCCTTCTGTTTCTATTTTAAGGAATAGTTTTTAGAGTATTGGTATTAGCTCTTCTTTGAATGTCTGGTAGAATTCTGCACTAAAACCATCTGCCCCTGGGCTTTTTTTCTGGTTGGAAGACTTTTGATGATTACTTCCATTTCCTAAGGGATTATGGGACTGTTTAGATGGTTTACTTAATCTTGATTTAACTTTGGTGTGTGGAATCTGTCTAGAAATTCATTCCTTTTGTTCAGATTTTCCAATTTTTTGAAGTACAGGCTTTTGAATTAAGATCTCTGAGAAAGTTGAAATTTCATTTGAAATCCTCTTTATGGTCCCTTGAGAATTTTGCAAAGCTAAGGGAAGGCAAACTATGACATAGCTTCATTGCCTCCCAGTAGGACTCTGGGATCTGCAGGTGAAGGAATTACCTCATAGCCCCGTAATTCCCAGAGGAGAACATCACCGAGAGGCATGATGTGAAGGAGAGCAGTACTTGTTTAGCCTCCTGGAAAAATATTCAGCTGAGACTAATGAAGGAAATCCACAGCCAGACTTTGGGAAGTATGACTTTACCCACATGCCTCAAAGTTTCTTACTTGCAGGTTCATGCCCCTGTCAGTGTAAACCAACATCTTTTCACCAAGGAATCCTTTTCTTTATCATTGTCATCATGAAGATGCATTTAGTAAATACATTTCTCTATTTAGTGCTGGGTACAATACAGCACCTGGAACTTTATACACTTGGATTGTAACTCTGTGACATTGACTCTTACCAATTTTAGATTTGTTTAATAAGTGATGGGTCAACTCCTATCACCAACAGAATGGAGGCCAAAAAGGCAGAGCTGCATAAAACAAAATAAAACAAACAAACAAACAAACAAAACCTTTATCAGGTGTCAAAAGAATGGATTCTTTTCTACCTGGACCCCATAACAGATACAGCACATGAAAGCATTTTGCACCAACATTTTTAAAGGAATCACTCCTAAAGACAGACATGGATACATAAGAAAAAGCAGAGAAAAAGATGTGTCCAGGCTTGCTTTTCCTTATGTCATGGACTCAAAAATTATGTCACATGTGATAAATACAAAAGAATGCATTCAGCAAGCATATGTTATAAACCAATAGCAAAGGGAACAATCGAACTCAGTGCAGAATCTACCTGTGGGCTCACTCCTCCTGCTCCCAAGTGTGTCCTCCTAGAAATGCACGCTGTCATGCGGTTGGCAACTATCACTAATTTGCTTTACAAACAAGCAATGTGGTTTTTGCTCTGATTTGTATTTGAACTTTATGGAAGGAGTCCTAATTTGCATTCTCCTACTTGCAAATGAAGTTGAACATCTTTTTAAGTGTATGCTTACTGTTATTTTTGTCTCTACACTAATAGGCCTTGCATTTCCTCCAGTTGCTCATATACTTGTTTATTTATTTTTTATTAATTAATTTTGTTACTAACTAATTACTTTATTTACATCCCAAATGTTGCCCTCTCCCACCTCCCCCCTAGGTCAGTCTTCCCCACCCAGAGTTCTTCCCCATCTCCCCTTTCTTTCTCCTCCTAGAGGGTGCTCCCCCATCCTCCCTCCCTGGAGCACCAATTCTCTATAGGATTAGGCAAATCCTCTCCAACTGAGATCAGACAAGGAAGTCTCAGCTAACCAAGGTGCTGGGAGCCTCAGCCTAGCTCTTTGGATTGTGGCTTTTTAATTGGTAGCTCTTTGGTGGGTATGTCCTTTGGTTGGTGTCTCAATCTCTGGGAACTCCTAGGGGTCCACACTACTAGGTAACAAAGTGGCACCTCAGAAACTCATCTCTTTTTTAAATTAATTAATAACTTCCACTGATTTACAAGAATTTCTGTGGGAACTAGTGGTCAGTTCTATTTGTTATTTGTTAAGCAAATTCCATTTCCTTGCACTTTTGTTTACCTTCAAGTATCTTTTTTTTCTCCTATTTTCTTTTTAAAAAAAAAACTTTTATTGCATTATGATGAGAAAAGTTACATGATTTCAATTTATCTGAATTTAACATTTAAAAACATATTTCAATTAAGTATAATTGAATCAATTCTTGTTTCCCTTTTGTACCACTGCTCCTCCCAGAGACCCCCCTTCAACACCTACAATATCTTTTTTGTCATATTCCTTAAAATGTATAGAATATTATAACAATTAAAGTAAGTATTATAAAAGTTGTTTGATATAAATCAACTTTATACATAAAAAATATATATATATTATATATCAACGATCAATTTAACAGTCTTATGTAGGTGCTCCTCTACAGCAATAGTGAAAATACATTTCAATATAAATTTTAAATAACTCCAAATATATTAACTGTATACTTCAAAATCACTACTAGTATTTTCTTAAATGAACATGAACATATAAAGTCTTTTTGTTTGTTTTATATTTAGTAGTTTAAAATCTTGGCTCTTACTGTGGTACAAGCCCAAAATAAGAACAATTTTTAGACATTGGGTTTCACTGTAATAAGGCTATAATACAATGACCCTCGCATCACCAAAGGATTTTACCTCCATCATAGCTCAACTGAGAGTTGATAGTTCTGCTGCACCAAGAAATGAATTGGAGGCTCGATTTTTGGATACAGACTTCCT